>NC_085858.1:57113856-57131356 GCF_034702125.1 Engraulis encrasicolus | reverse complement strand
TGGCTTGCTAGCTAAAGTTACTTCAGATGCAACACATACTGTACTGTGCTGTCACTGCGGTGTGAGAGTGTTGTGATGTTCTGTAAGGCTCACTAGGTGAACCTGCTTCAGATGCAACACAGAGTACAGTCAGCGGTTCACAACCTTCTTTCAATAAATACCCCCTTGACCTCATCATAAGGCTGCCAACACCCCCCTAAGTATTAAAAAATAAAATACACTAATGCCCCCCAAGGGCAACAAAGCACCCCCCCCCACACACACACACACACCTTCAGCTGTAGCCTTCTCAATGCCCCCTAGGGCTCCCCAATGTCCCCTGAGGGGGCTGTGGAGCCCCCGTTGAGAAACACTAGAGTACAGTCAGTGTTGGTGTGAGTGTTGGTGTGAGTGTATTTAGTACCTGTGGCTGCGAGCTCTCGATCTTCTCTTCCTCTTTTGCTCCTCTGGTGGTTTTTCTGAGCACCGGAAACCCAGCGGCTCCAAGCCCTGTAATGAACAACACGATACATACTGTATCAGCCATTTAAATAATAATAATAATACTAGTAGTAGCTAATTTAACACCAATACATACTAATATCAACACGACACATCTGGCTGCTGTATCAGCCCTTTAAATAGGCTACATGTAGTAGCTAATTTAACACCAATACATACTAATATCAACCCAGCGGCTCCTAGCCCTGTAATGAAGAACATGATGATACATACAGTAGCCATTTAAATAATAACGATAGTAGTAGTAGTAGCTCTTAACCCATGCAGTGAAGAACACCATTTTAACAGTAGTAGTAGAAACCCAGCAGCTGCTAACCCTAATGAAAACCACGATACAACAATAAGAGCAGTAGTAGTAGCTAGAGCTCCTACCCTTATGAGGATGACAACATGACATGTAAAAACATGCACCATTGTTGGGCTCTTTGTGCCTTCATTAGACACAGAGCAGATTCGAACCCAGCTCCCCATACAGTAGTTCTTTACATCTCTCTCTCTCTCTCTCTCTCTCTCTCTCTCTCTCTCTCTCTCTCGCCTCAGGGTGATGGGTATGGGGTTGGGAAGTGACCCAGGAGAGATGGGTATGGGGTTGGGAGATGACCCAGGAGATGGGTATGGGGTTGGGAGATGACCCAGGAGAGGTGGGTATGGGGCTGGGAAGTGACCCAGGAGATGGGTATGGGGTTGGGAAGTGACTCAGGAGAGATGGGTATGGGGCTGGGAAATAACCCAGGAGATGGGTATGGGGTTGGGAAATGACCCAGGAGAGATGGGTATGGGGCTGGGAAATAACCCAGGATATGGGTATGGGGTTGGGAAATGACCCAGGAGATGGGTATGGGGTTGGGAAATGACCCAGGCGGATTCGAACCCGGCTCCCCACAGGGAAGTGAGGCCATATGGTAAGGCATACTAGCACACGGTGCCATAGTACCCCAAGAATACAGTTACTTTAATGATCCCCATAATGAAGTGGTCTAGCAGCATACTCACAATACACATCATATGACAGGTCAAACATATTGCACACACATGTACATAAACACAGACAGACATTAAACAGATTGCAACACATTGCACAAATCTACGTATTCAAACAGCTGAAAATGGGTTTAAAATAGTGAGTAAGACATTGACCAAACAGTTGTACACAACAGCTTTCCAAAAGCATAGTGATGGGCAACTCAAAGGAATATTCCCGTTTTTCTTCCATTTAGTTGTGTGTTCTTTGTAAAGTGCAACCAAAACATGTTTGTGTGCTGTGTGTTTTGCCAACATGTGCAAATGTGTTTTTCTTTTCTTGACCTCTGACCCATTGGGCAGTTTGACCCCCATGACCCCCCATGACCCCCCCATGACCCACCATGAGCAGCCCGAGCGGGGACGGCTTCTTTTTGTCCAGGTGACCCCAGGTAGACCCTGCTCCTCAATACTGCCCTACAAAGCAAAAAGGCAGTAACTGCATTGCTGTTTAAAATGAGTTACTATGACTTGAATGCCGTATATGTAAAATTCTAAAGTTAAATAAAATGATTAATCTTCAAAAAAGGTGGTAATATAAAGTGACAAAACTCACATGCCAATAATCTCCCAAAAAACACTTATACTGGATTGCAGTATCATTTTAAAGTCAACTGACTCAGTTTTGAGCTCTGCGCAGTTACTGCCTTTTTGCTTTGTAGGGCAGAATACAAGAGTACACAACCCACTGATATGCAACTCAGCCTTTATGAGGGTGGTACAATGTGTTTTGCCTCATAAAACCACAAATTACCAGCAAAATCCTAATGCCTAATCATGCTGTGGGTGTTGTCCGATTTGTGACCAATCGAATGTAATGGTAAATCCACCGAACAGGAGGTGGCCTTATGTCTCAGACAAACTTATCGCTGTATTGATATGAAGTGTTGTGTCTGTGTGTGTCTGTGTGTTTTTCTTTTCCTGTCCTCAGTAAAAGCACTAATGGAGGTCAAGTGGTAATGCAGTCGTCCAGTTTAGTGTGTGCTGGTTTGAATAACAAAACAATTCTGTTTTATGCTTTATGTGTTGTGTTTTTTTTATGTTGCTTTTTGATATGACTGTGTCTCGTGCCTGGGTGGCAGCGAGTGTGAGGCAAGTACAATTGCCCCACTGGGCCACATATTGAGTGCGTTACAATATGCGACCTTGCCTCCTCCACTTGCGTCCTCCACTTGCTTCTCTCCTCGTACCAGGAAGTAATGGTGCGTTCCCCAGGGTTGGGAGATGGGATGTTTCTGACCTCCTACTTGATGAAATGCATTGGAACGCCCGTTGAAGCGGAATGTTCAAGTCGCGAGCTGGGGCAAAAGCGAAGCAAACCGTCTTCGTCCCATTGACAATCGTGATGTCATCATAGCAATGGCAGCGCACAGTATTAGGAATAGTTTATGTTGCACATCACCATTCTATGAGCAAATAAAGTTGATTCGGACCAGGGTTTAAATTGGGGCGGAGCCCTCCGGAGCGCAGCTCCGCCTCCTCACCTCGGAGGGACAGCCAAACGGAGCTGCGCTCCTGCTGCCCCACCCTCAGTGTATTCACAGTTCATATATTTTCACCTCTTCTTGAAATATCATATTTTTATGAAAGTTTTCCAATGATAGCAACAAAAAATAAAATTAAGGGACTCCCGCATTATTTCAGTTATTATGCATCTGCATTCTGCACATGCGCTGCGAGACACCACAACCACAATTTCAGTTTGTAGCAACGTTGCAACTTTGCAACAGTTGAGCGGTCCGGAGCGCTCTTTCTCACAGCTAGAACTACTCGAGGATGTCACTACTTCAAGCCTGTCCTCCATGCTTTGATGTTCAATGTGCAAAGTTAGTAGGCTAGATACAATGCCTTTTACAAAACGGAGGTAAGCTGTCATTTCATTTGATATCGGCTAGCTTTCAGGCAAAGTTAACCAAACAGTCATGCAGAATAGCGTGGTGTCTGCCTACTTTAACAGCAGTTTGTTAATGTGAGAAAATCAACATCAAGTTTGGGATTTCCGTCCATTGTTCTATCAGAATGTGTAGCCATTTGGTTGCAGGTTACTTTTATGTGGGCTTAAACATGCCAGGAACGTAGGCTATTAAAAGTTTTTAGACAGTAAGCAAATGACAAGGATTCCTGCGTGTCCATCCTAGCGTTGCGTGTAGAGCAGTGCACCGTCTCTCTCGCGCTAGAATTGCTGCAGCAAGTTCCAATCTATTGCCGCCTTTTGCCAAAGTTATTGCTTTTCAAAAAAGCATTTAGGCCTACTTAATGCGACTGAAGTGTAATTAAAACATATGCACGGAGCGAGATAGCTGAACTAACTATACTACTGAAATAAGAACGCCCCATATAGTCAGCCAAAGGGGCAATCTGTAAAGAAAAGCTTGAGAAGTGAGAAGCTTCTCTGCAGACTCCGCCTGATTTAAAGTGACAGTGCACACTTTCACGCACTGTAATAGAACAGCATAGCCTAAGCATGCATTTTTATTCTTTTAACTTTGTTACTTATTAGGCATAAAACGTGCTAATAAATGCATGCTAAACCCATGGCATTATAGGAGAATTTAAATCAATCATATGATCTTTTAAAACAAATTGTTATTCACATCAAATAATATGAGTTCTTAATAGTCTTAGGTCTACACCTTTGTAGCTTGATGGTGGAGTGATGGTGGTCGGAATTAAAACGTTTTTGCCCCTGTACTGACAGTCCAATAGCATACTGTTGTCAACTGACAGAGAATATTAAAAAGTAGGCTACATAAATGCATCAGGTGTGATACTGGTCTAACTGTTCCTATATTTTAGCAACCCAATACAGTGAAGAGGGAATGAGGGTACCTTGCTGTTTTTCTCATAAATGAGTAATACATTGATTTATGTATGATATTAATTATGGGCAATAACTTCATAGAATACATGTATTTGCCTGATGGTGCGATGTTAAAGTTTTTTTTTTTTTTTAATGTTTAAGCTATTTTGACCGCGAGTGAAGGGCTCCCCCACCTCCCAAAAGCCAATTTAAACACTGATTCGGACAGGTTAACGGTTGCAAAACAGCCTGTTAACTTTTCTAAGGTGTAGTTATATTGACATCGTGTATTTCAAAGATGAAATGCGGCTAAATGAAAATAACGCATGGTGTTGTTTACATTGCTGACATCTTTGAGGAGTGAATATGTATTTTTTTGTTCCTCCATGTTTGTAGTTTTGTTTGATTTGCTGGTTGGAACACTTTCAAGTGGGAGGTAGCTGCCTTCTCGTTGCCTACTAGGAAGCTCCTACCTCTGGGGAATGCACTGTAATATGTCATGATGACATCACTGACAACAGCATTATATTTCAATATCTTGCAAAAGCTCAATTGTAGAGTCTTTTTCTCATTTGCAATTGGGATGGTGAATGAAAAACAGTCCCTCAAAAGTTGTTGTGGCTAGGCTGACAGCTGGGAAACTTTATCGTTTTCTCCACGGAGGAGGGGCCAGGAGGCGGGACGAGGAGACAAGCGCAAGTGGAGGAGGCAAGGTCGCATATTGCAACGCACTCATTGTACATTTCTAACCTGCCCTCTGACCCCCCTGGCAGTTTGACCCCCATCACCCCCACCCTTCCCATGGGCACTCCTGATGCAGGCGTAGTAAGGCAAACGGAAGTTCCACATGCCCCCCACCACCTCCCGCCTCCCCCTCCAGCACCTGCCCCACAAAATGTCTGTGCCACTATTGATATGTACAGTACCTATGATGTGGTGTGTGTGTGTGTGTGTGTCACTGTTGATACGTACCTATGATATGTGTGTGTGCCACTGTCGATACGTATTATGTGTTGTGTGTGTGTGTTGATATGTACCTATCATGTGTTGTGTGTGTCTGTTGATATGTACCCTATCATGTGTTGTGTGTGTCTGTGTATTTTTCTCTCCTTGCCCTCTACGACTCACCTGGCAGTTTGACTCCCATCCCTCCGACCCCTGGCATGGGCACCCCAAACGCGGGCGGCTTCTTGTGCGGGTGACCCCGGCCGGACTGCTGCTCTCCGCGGTCTGCAGGGGTCACCGCTCCCTCGGGGTCGGGGGTCACGGTTGGCCGAGGAGTGGGCTCCAGGGAGGGCAGGTGGAGGAGGGCGCGGGGGTCACTAGGGGGGCGCGCCAGACGGTTCTTCACGGACAGGCGAGACTTGTGGATGGAGACGTCCAGAGGGAACAGCTCCACCTGGTGGTGGGAGAGAGGGATGCAAAGCAAACGGTGGACTAGTGAGGTGAAGTGGAAGCCCACCTGGGAAACTCCAACTCCCAGGGTGCATCCCAATATGTGTCCTTGCCTCCTCCACTTGTGCTTGTCTCCTCGTCCCGCCTCCTGGCCCCTCCTCCGTGGAGAAAACGATAAAGTTTCCCAGCTGTCAGCCTCACCACAACAACTTTTGAGGGACTATTTTTCATTCACCATCCCAATTGCAAATGAGAAAAAAAACTTTACAATTGAGCTTTTGCAAGATATTGAAATATAATGCTGTTGTCAGTGATGTCATCATGACGGGAAGCAAGTGGAGGAGGCAAGTGGAGGAGGCAAGGTCACATATTGGGATGCACCCCCATTGTCATTCTGACACAACACTCCACAGCACACAAGTGCACACTGACTGCACACAACGAAATTGCATTCATGCAGACAGAGATGGTGACATGAACATGGCCTGCACACTACAAAATAAAATGGCAGAAAATTCAGCCTCTCTTTAATATTTTTATTTTAGAAATGACTTCCCTTCTCAACTCTCTTAAGTTCGTACATAATGAGAAAAATGCTAGATTTCTGAATGCTCTGCAACATATATTTGTTTCTTTGTCTCTTTTTCCTGTTAGTTGATAATGTACTCTACTTTATCCTTTGTACTTGAACTAATAACTTGCTCTTGTTTTACCTCATTGTCATGTTGTCATTGTCAATGTTATTTTATTGATAGAACAATTATTCTAAAATCTCATCTACTGGCTGACGCACCAGGCTAGCTGGCAATCACAGCCTTTTCTTTGACTGACCTTTAAATGCCAATAAAGTGTTTCTATCCATTCCGTATTCTATCCACCTACACTGCATACATGAAACGAACTAGTGTCACACATGTTGCTCTGGTGAGTGATATGCTACTATCTCATTGCACCCATTACATGCACAAAGTTTATATTACACATGTACAGGGACAGTAAAATGCATTTTACTCTATGCTGTTGTATTCTATTTAAATCTATCAACTTCACCTTATGGTTAATCACTTGTATGGTATAGATAATGTGAGTATGGATAATGGGGGCAGTCGTGGCTCAGTGATTAGAGCACTGCGTTGGCAACCCAAGAGTTCCCGGTTCATTGCCTGACCGGACCATGACTGAAGTGCCCTTGAGCAAGGCACCTAACGCCCACACTGCTCCCCGGGCGCCGCTCAGCAGGACTAGTGTGTGTACTTCAATGTGATTCACTTGTCCAAATGGGATAAAGTGNAGAGAAAGAAACCAAAATTGGCTCCAATGTTAAATGTATGTACAGTTTAAAGTAAAGTGTAAAGTGTATGTGAAGTGTTCTTGTGGAAAGTGTGCAGTACTTACTTGTGGTGTGGAGTCCTGTGCTGCAGACGTCTTCTTCGGTGTCTTAGTGATGTCCGTCTCATCCTCCTCTTCCTCTGTTCTGACAACACTGTCCATCTTCCTCTTCAGCGCTGACCTTGAGGCCTCGTCACCCACGTCAGTGGACTCTCCGGTCTCCATCTTCATAGGTACGACGTGATGAGCGTCACTGTCTCCTGTGTCTCCGTTCTCCTCTTCCTCACCTGAAAGGCCACCATCTTTCTCCTCCTCTTCCTCCACCTCCTCCTCTGCCACATCAGCCACGTCGGTGGACTCTCCAGTCATTGTTTGATGAGTGTTGGTGTCTCCTGTGTCTTCCTCCTCATCATCGTCCTCCTCTTCCTCCTCCTCCTCCTCCTCCTGTGTGGCGGGTCTTCTGTCTCCTTCCCCTCGTGTCCGTTCCGACTCGGTGTCCACTTGTGTATCCACCTCTGGTTCAGACTCGGTGTCCGCTTGTGTATCCACCTCTGGTTCAGACTCTGTGTCCGCTTGTGGATCCACCTCTGGTTCAGACTCTACATCGCCCTCTCTGAGGATTTCCGTTTCGTCAGCTTGTGGCTCCTCACGTTCGTGTCTGGAGTGTGTGATGATTGCGCCTGGATGTGTGTGAGGTGTGACAGCAGGTGTTTTCTTGTCTTCTTGCGTTGGCAGCTGTTCCACCTGTCCTCCTTCGTCCATCACCTCCTCCTCTTCTTCCTCCTCCTCCTGCTCCTGCTGCTGTTGTGTGGCTGGGACTCTGTCTCCTTCCTCCTCCTCTTCCTCCTCCTGTCCTCCTTCGTCCATCACCTCTTCCTCCTCCTCCTCTTCCTCCTCCTGGTGCTGTGTGGGTCTTCTGTCGCCTTCATCTTCCTCCTCCTCCTCTTCCTCCTCTTCCTCCTCCTGGTGCTGTGTGGGTCTTCTGTCGCCTTCATCTTCCTCCTCCTCTTCCTCCTCCTCCTTCTCCTCTTCCTCCTCCTCCTCTTCCTCCTCCTCCTTCTGCTCTTCCTCCCTGTCCAACTCTGACTCTGCGTGTGGGTCCATATCCAGTGACTCACGTTTATTCTCTACTTCATCCCTGAGCATTTCTGTGGTCTCGACTTTGGGTCCACTTTGGGCTATTGTTTGTTCATCCGGACTTTTGTCCAGTAAGCTCATCTGAGGACTCAGTATGTGCAGTTCTGACTCCAGTGTATGAGCGTCTGTTGTGAAGAGCTCCCCATCCGATTCCAATACATCAGCAGGTTCTGAACCTGTGACCACATCAGTAGTTATTTCTCGCTCGACGTCCATCAGTGCATCTTCATCTTCAGAGGCTACGAGTGCGGTTTGGGACGTTGCCTCTCTACTCTCTGTTTGGGATGTCACCTCTCCACTCTCTGATTGGGACGTCACCTTTCTACTCCCCGATCCACTCCCTTCATCAGATGGCTGGATGCTCTTCACTCCATGCTCTGCTTCCTCTTGGTCGCTGAGTTTTGATTCAGATTCAGGCTCTGAATGAGGCGTCACCAGAGCAGTTTGTTCTCTTGCTGAATCTGAGATGTGTGAAGCTAGTTCTGGTTCTTGATGCGTCGACAGGATGTGTGAAGCTAGTTCTGGTTCTTGATGCGTCGACAGCCCCCTGGAAGTGTCCGTCTCTCTGAACTGAGTCGCATATTCAGCATCAGCACTGGGGATGACGTGAGTCTTTCCACAGGCGTTTGGAGGAGCGGGGGGGTCGCTTCCTATGGATCTCCACTCCGCTCCTGTCTCTCTGCACTCCACCTCTGCCATCATCACTCCATCATCCAGGACCAGTGACATGCCAGCAGCATCAGGTGCAGGTGAGGTGAGCAGGAGGTCCTCAGGTACAGCTGCATCAGGTGAGGTGAGGAGGAGGTCGTCAGGTGCAGGTGACGCGCCGGCTGCATCAGTCTCAGGTGACATGAGCAGGAGGTCCTCTGTGAAGTCCATCTCCTCCTCCTCACCCTCTTCGCCAGAGTCTGATTTCGAGTGCCACCCCCTGCCCCCGCCCCCGCCCCTGACCCCGCTCCCGCCCCCCTGAGGGCCCTCATGTTCCAGCACCTCTGAGTCTTCCTGGTCAATGGAGACCCCTTCATCTTCTGACTCCTCCTCCCCAGGCCTGACGTGCTCAGCCACAGCTCTTGGCCATCCCTCTCTCCTCCTCCCCAGGCCTGACGTGCTCAACCACAGCTCTTGGCCATCCATCCCTCCCCTCCCCAGGCCCCGAGTGGTCAAACTCCACAGCTATTGGCCATCCATCCCTCCCCTGCCCAGGCCCCGAGGGGTCAAACCCAGCAGCCCTCCCCTCCCCAGGCCCCGAGTGGTCAAACTCCACAGCTATTGGCCACCCTTCTCTCCCCTCCCCAGGCCCCCAGTGGTCAAAGCCAGCAGCTCTCCCCGGCTCCCCATCTCTCCCCTCCGAAGACCTCCCCTGCTCCCCATCCTTCTCTTCCCCAGGCCTGACGTGCTCAACCGCAGCTCTTGGCCATCCCCATCCATCGCCAATCACAGGCAGCGCCCCATCTCTCCCCTCCCCAGGCCCCGAGTGGTCAAACCCAGCAGCACTTCCCCGTTCCCCATCTCTTCCCTCCGCAGACCTCTCCCGCTCCCCATCAGTCTCTTCTCCAGGTGTCCAGTGTTCTAATGCCGCCCTCCCCAGCTCCATTTCTCTCCTCTCCCCACGCATCGAGTGGTCAAACTCAGCAGCTCTTCCCAGCTCCCCTTCCACGTCGTTCCCCTCCGCACGTGCCGCTTCTGCTTTTCCCCATCTCTGTTCCTCTTCTTCTGCGCGGTCCTTGGTAACCTTGGCAACGCCAGTGATCTCACTTACACCATACGCCATTGTTTCCTGTGAGTTTGCGCCAACTTCCTGCTGTGTGCAGCGTGCTCCAGCTGTCGGTGCGTCCACTGTAAACACGCCTGAGAATGTTTGTGAGAATGTTTGTGTTGTTGTTGTTGCTGCTGTTGCCATGACAGATTCCATTGTTGTTGTTTCAGAACACTGCTGGCCCTCTGCTGGCCCCGGTCTTCTCTCGTTCTCATCACGTCCGTCTCTGTCCATCTCTCCATCCCTCTCATAGTCCCTCTCTGAGCTGTCGTTCACCTTCACACACACATCATCCTTATCCTCATCCTCAGCCATTTCCTCTTCTGTGTTCGTTTCATACGCGTGCTCCTTCATTGCAACATCCGGAGGCATCTCCACTGCACTCCCTCTTCCCTCCATCTCCCTTCCCGCAAACTCCTCGCTCTTCTCCTCACCCCTCTCTCTTCCCCCAAACTCCTCCCTCTTCTCCTCACCCCTCTCTCTTCCCCCAAACTCCTCCCTCCTCTCCTCACCCCTCTCTCTTCCCCCAAACTCCTCCCTCTTCTCTTCACCCCTCTCTCTTCCCCCAAACTCCTCCCTCTTCTCCTCACCCCTCTCTCTTCCCCCAAATTCCTCCCTCTTCTCTTCACCCCTTTCCATTCCCCCAAACTCCTCCCTCTTCTCTTCGCCCCTCTCATCATCACAGCAGTCCTGCGCTTCCTCACCTGCATCGCCTTGCCCAGTCATTTCCACTAGTGCCTCCTCATCATAGAGGTGTCTGTGACTGGCCGCCTCCTCCTCTGTGTCATCAGGGTCATGACCCCGCTGCTGCCCTGTTATTTCCCCTCTCCGCAACACTTGTGTGTCTCCAAATAGATGATGTTCATCTTCGCTCTCCTCTGCACTGTCACCTTCCTGTAGTGCTTGCTGTGCTGTCGTTGTCATCATCACACCCTTTTCTTCTGTCACTTGCTGTGTTTCCTCAATCAGGTGTTCGGCTTCTGTGGTGTCCTTTTCGTGACCTGCCCCCTCGTCCTCTTCCTCATCTTCTTCCTCATCTTCTTCCTCCTCCTCTTCGTGAACTGCCCCCTCGTCACTTTTCAGTACTGTAGCATTGCCGTCCACGCCACCTTCATGTTTTTTACTTCCTGGCGCCCCAATGACTTCCTCCTCCTCTTCTTCCTTCTTTTCCTCTTCCTCCTCCTCCTCTTCCTTCTCGTCATACCACACAGTCTGTGTTCCGCCAGGTAAATCTACATTCGTCGTGCGCTGCTGGTCCGTCAGATTGGGCCTGCCGCTCTCTTGATCTGCACAGGTGAGGCTGACCGCAGATACCTGTTCACCACCCTCACCTGCTACCTGAGTGTTCACTTGTCCATCCACTCTCAGCCCCTCTCCCTCTTCATCTTCATCTTCCTCTTCATCTTTCTCTTCCTCTTTCTCTTCCTCTTTCTCTTCCTCTTCCAGAGGTGCCCTAGCTGCTTCCTGGTGTGTCTGTGCTGAGGTGTGCATTTGCTCTCTGTGTTGGGCGCAGGGGATGGTGGTATCTGGTTCCGGGTCACGGCCAGACGGTTCAGAGGGGTGTGGCTTATGAAGCACAGGTACTTCCTTGTTGGTGAGGTTGCCATGGTGGTCAGGTGGCGGTTGCTCAGAGATGGTTGCACTGAGTTCTGATCCCGCTAGTCTGAGTTCTGATTCCGCTTGTGTAAGTTCTGATCCTGCTAGTCTGAGTTCTGATCCCGCTACTCTGAGTTCTGATTCCGTTTGTCCTGCATCATGGCCGCCGCTGGGCCTCTGTGGCGCTGCGTCCTTATCTCCTCCACCATCCACTTCCTGCTCCATCATCTCCACTTCCTGTTTGGGGGATTCTGGACTTCTGACAGCATTGTGCATTTCCTGTGAACCTCTGACCTCACTTCCTGCCTCAGTCTGGGCAATCACAGCAGCTCGGGCTTCACTCATCACCGCCATCACGAGGTCGGCCGCTCTGATCTGCAGCTCTGCGTCCTCTCTCTCTCGCTGTGCTGCAACCGCGCCCTCGTCTCTGGTCACATGCTCCTCAGGGCTGCAGGTGATGTGCATGGCGTCCCCACGCGGCCCCGTGTCGTCACTACAGGGGTGGGTCATCGTCTTCATCTTCCTCCTCTCTCCATCATCATCATCATCAGCATCATCATCAGTTCCGAGGTGTTGCTTGGTCTTAAGTGCCATATCATCAGTGCAGGGATACATCTTCATCTTCATCTTTATCTTACTCTTCTCTCCGTCATCATCATCCTCAGTTCCAAGGTCTTCCTCTGTCTTCAGCATCATATCATCACTACAGGGGTGGACCTTCGTCTTCATCTTCCTCCTCTCTTCACCAGCAGCATCATCTTCATCCTCAGCTCCGAGGTCTTGCCTGGTCTTCAGAGCATCGCCCTCCAGCCATCTCACCCCTTCGCTGCCTTTAGAGTACTGAACACTGTAAACGTTGACGTCTTTGCCGTGGCAACCAGCGATGAGTTCGCATCTCTCCGGTGGTGATGTTGCTAGGTGACCGTGGTGTGCGACTGTGATGGACGAGGAGGTATCAGGATGCTCTTCATCGCCCTTGGTAACGCCCGTCTCTGTGGTAACATCCTGGTCCTTGTTGCCGGGGGGGATGTCGGCGGTGCCAGGTGGTACTGTAGGCTCAACAGGCCTCAACAGTCTAGACACAGAGGTGGTGATGTAGGCCTGAGAAAGAGAGAAGAGGGGGAGAAGAGGGAGAGGAAAGGGGAGGGAGGGAGAGAGAGAGAGAGAGAGAGAGAGAGAGAGAGAGACAGATAGACAGAGAGAGAGAGGGAGAGGGAGAGGGAGAGAGAGAGAGAGAGACAGACAGACAGAGACAGAGAGAGACAGAGAGAGAGAGAGAGAGAAGGGGGAGAGAGACAGACAGAGAGAGACAGAGAGAGATGGGGGGTGAGGGGAGAGAGAGAGAGCGAGAGAGAGAGAGGAAGCAGTTGTGGGTAGGTGAGAGGGAGCATGACAGAGGCTATTTCCCAATGTCAAGTGTATGAGCCTTAGAAGTGTGTCAGCTTAATTAGTCACGCCCAGTGATTGGATACTCTGCAGAGTTCACCAAAGAGTATCCAATCACTAAGCGTGATTACAAAGGCTGATACACTTTGAAGGACGCACACTAGACATTGAAAAACGGCCAGAGAGAACTCTATATTAAAAATAAACCCTTGAGGTGGTTGTGACTGCCAGCTACTCAACAATAAAAAGAGCTCCATTACAAAATGACGTATACTGGAACATGGAACATTTTTGTATTGGGCATTCCATTGCATTGCATTGCATTGCAAAAATGAATTTTACATAGGTGCATAGGTTTAAAAAGATCATACATAGATGATAGTACTTCTGATCTCCAATAATAAAATGCAAAAGTCAACTATGGTGCATACTTTGTTTTGTAACTGACCTCTTCGTTAGAGAGGTATACAGCTGAGCAGAGTACAAAGACAT
Source organism: Engraulis encrasicolus (assembly GCF_034702125.1). Taxonomy (NCBI): domain Eukaryota; kingdom Metazoa; phylum Chordata; class Actinopteri; order Clupeiformes; family Engraulidae; genus Engraulis; species Engraulis encrasicolus. The sequence goes on along the minus strand of NC_085858.1, from coordinate 57,117,944 downwards.
CTAACACACTATTATGAGCCTGAGTCAGACGTGGAGGGAAGTTGGTGAGTGTGGTGTAGGTGGTGATGTGACAGAGAAACTGTAAAACACTGACAGAATAAAACCACAGAGAGCTAGTTAGTGAGAGCACTGTGGCTGTTATCAGGCTATGCTGCAGCAATACCAGGAACTGTAGTGCAGGCCTATCTGAGTGCGTATTAATATGCGACCTTGCCTCCTCCACTTGCCTCCTCCACTTGCTTCTCGTCATGATGACATCACTGACAACAGCATTATATTTCAATATCTTGCAAAAGCTCAATTGTAGAGTCTTTTTCTCTTTTGCAATTGGGATGGTGAATGAAAAACAGTCCCTCAAAAGTTGTTGTGGCTAGGCTGACAGCTGGGAAACTTTATTGTTTTCTCTACGGAGGAGGGGCCAGGAGGCGGGACGAGGAGACAAGCGCAAGTGGAGGAGGCACGGTCGCATATTAAGACGCACTCTCTGAGTCTGACAGGGGCATTTAAACCTGTAAGAAGAAATGACTATGAGTGCGTGTTAAAGGTGGGGTTGCAGGTATGACATCACGTTGGGGGAACTCCCCCAGGATTCTAAGGTTCTACATAGACTCCTATGAGCCTGCGGAACCCCCAACGTGATGTCATAATAGCACATATTCTTAAAATGGTTAACCTGCAACCCCACCTTGCGACCTTGCCTCCTCCACTTGCCTCCTCCACTTGCTTCTCGTCATGATGACATCACTGACAACAGCATTATATTTCAATATCTTGCAAAAGCTCAATTGTAGAGTCTTTTTCTCTTTTGCAATTGGGATGGTGAATGAAAAACATTCACATTCACCAAAAGTTGTTGTGGCTAGGCTGACAGCTGGCAAACTTTATCGTTTTCTCCACAGAGGAGGGGCCAGGAGGCGGGACAAGGAGACAAGCGCAAGTGGAGGAGGCAAGGTTGCATATTAATACGCAGTCTAAGGATGATTGTGGTAGTGATATGAGTGGTGATACCTTATGATGACACCACAAGCACACAATATATATATTTTTTTACAGTGGCAGCGTATCACCAGAGAGAGTAGAGAGATACTCTGGTATCACTTCATAAAAGTAATAGCATGAACTGCATAACATGACAATCACTCATATACAGGGTCACTGACAGCTTTGGCTGGGCCCAGAACAAAGACATATGAAAAGGCCCCAAACCCAATCAATACAATGTGATGAGGATCCAATTCTGGGGGCCCTCCTCTCTCCCTGGGCCCCGGACAAGTGACCCCTTTGTCCCCCCTGTCGGCTTCCCTGATGGTTATATTAGTGTCTGTCATTTATCACTCTGATCAGGTACTTTAACAGTTTGATATTTTGTTGTGTATAAACACTATACAGTGTTGCCCTACAACAATTCATGGGATAGCCTACATCAATGCATATCCAGTTGAAAGCACAATAACTTCATAAATGATCACATCCCAAGCTTACCCAGGCAGCCCAAAAGCTTCTTCCCATCCGGGCGAAGGGGGTCTCCTCTGGATCCATAGTACCGACCTCACTCCCTCCTTCTCCACACTCCTTCAGCTTCAGAAATGTTTGAAAAGTGTACACATCCACGTTACCATCTACTGTAAATGATACTACAAGTCAACGGGTGGCAGAGGCTAAACCCAGCTGGCCGCGTAATGACTGATTGGCTATTGTTTTTTTACGTGCGCAAAGTTAAGTTTTCAAGTTTGCAGTCATCGTTATGTGCGCGTCAAGAACTGTGTTTGTTCTTCTCTGGTTTTAGCGTAGTTCCTGATGTCGATGTGTCCGGTTTTAAAAGAGGAAGGCTGTGCTGTGTGGTTCTGTAGTGTGTAATATTTAGCCAACTGGCTGCATGACGTCTGTCATCATGTCCACTGTAGGCGGATGATGATTATGAATAAGACGCCACTGCCGCTTTCTGTCGCCACGCTGAAAACAGATGCGTGATCTGACCTTACCTGCGTGGAATGGAGTTGAGTTGTTCTCTCTCTATGTTTTCACTTATCCAATAAATCAGGCGTATGTGTGTGTCAGGTTCTTTTCCAAGCCGTTTTCCTTCGATTCAAACTCTGCGGCATAGTTATCTTTCGTGCTCCATAATTATCTTTCCTGGTTGCGTAAATCTTGACTACTGGGCTTCTTTTGCCATTCGGATGCTGCGCCAAAGCACTAGGGGAGTCACCTCGCCAAGAAAGTGTACGTATTTTGATAAGCTTGCTTTGCACTTCATCAATACTGCTACTAGCTATGTGTCATGCAAAACTAGTGTCACAGACATGCTGCTTGCGGTCTGAATAGCGTTGCTTGTTGACTCACTGTGTGGTTTGATCAAGAGCTGCCAAATTGGTCTGCCCCGCCAAGCCGAGGACGAAAAAAAACTTCACACACACACACACACACACACACACACACACACACACACACACACACACACACACACACACACACACACACACACACACACACACACACACACACACACACACACACACACACACACACACACACACAGACGTCGCAGGAGGCATTCACAGGCCACAGCGGAAGCCATTCAATGGCTTATTGTTTATTGATAGAGAAGGGTGGGTTTTTACACCGAGCAGTTAAGTCAACTTTTAGCATTTTGTTTTACACAATCACATTTTATTTGCACTTTTATTTTCTATTTTTATTCTTGACAATATGCTTTAGTATAAATGAAGAGAAAAAAAACAGTATACAAAGTTGAGTTAGTTACAAAAGTTAGAGGCGAAACTCAGGTCCTTTTTCTTTTTAAATATATATAGACTACATGAAATACAAAATAAATATGCACAGGAAACAGGAGGCAGGATGCAGTATTGATCAAGTGAAAGGACTGCTCCACCAGCCGACTGCTCCAGAGGTCTGGGGGGGTTAGGGGTGTGTGTGTGTGTGTGTGTGTGTGTGTGTGTGTGTGTGTGTGTGTGTGTGTGTGTGTGTGTGTGTGTGTGTGTGTGTGTGTGCGTGTGCGTGCGTGCATGTGTGTGTGTGTGCACGATGTCTGCAGTTGTTTGGGGTGTGTGAGGGTGTTTTGAAGGGGTAAGAGGTGTGTGTGGGTGCTTGGGAGTGCTTGGAGGTGTGTATGGGTGTCTGGACATATTTGTAGTGTAGAGTAGAATATCATGTATGTTTGGGGATGTCTCTGGGGCCGTGTGGGGACGTCTGGGTGTTTTGGGGCTGTGTGAGGACGTCTGGGTGTTTTGGGGACGTCTGGGTGTTTTGGGGCTGTGTGGGGACGTCTGGGTGTTTTGGGGACGTCTGGGTGTTTTGGGGATGTCTCTGGGGCTGTGTGGGGACGTCTGGGTGTTTTGGGGGTGTGTGGGGATGTCTGGGTGTTTTGGGGGTGTCTCTGGGGCTGTGTGGGGACGTCTGGGTGTTTTGGGGACGTCTGGGTGTTTTGGGGATGTGTGGGGACGTCTGGGTGTTTTGGGGGTGTTTTGGGGCTGTGTGGGGACGTCTGGGTGTTTTGGGGGTGTGTGGGGATGTCTGGGTGTTTTGGGGGTGTTTTGGGGCTGTGTGGGGACGTCTGGGTGTTTTGGGGATGTGTGGGGACGTCTGGGTGTTTTGGGGGTGTTTTGGGGCTGTGTGGGGACGTCTGGGTGTTTTGGGGCTGTGTGGGGACGTCTGGGTGTTTTGGGGACGTCTGGGTGTTTTGGGGATGTCTCTGGGGCTGTGTGGGGACGTCTGGGTGTTTTGGGGGTGTGTGGGGATGTCTGGGTGTTTTGGGGGTGCTTGGAGTTGTCTGTGGAATATCATTTCTGTTTGAGGAACAAGGCGCGTCGTGGTGGATTTGTAGTGCAAAGGAGAAGTTCCGTTTGGATTGGCATCGTAACACCACTTATTTCAAGCCCAGTAATGATTTTTTGACTCCCCATGCCCCATGCGGCGACAGGAGGGGCAGGAGAGGTACCCCGTAAGGGTGTTATGCATCTCAGGAGTGGCAAGTCCCTTGGCGATCAGTAGTACTCTTTCTTCTCCATAGACATCAGATCTGAAGAGCTCTTCTCCAAAATGCTATATCCATTTTTTTCAAGAAATTAAAG
>NC_085858.1:57098856-57101356 GCF_034702125.1 Engraulis encrasicolus | reverse complement strand
GGTTGGGGTTGGGGTTGGGGATGGAGAGGGGATGGAGATGGGGATGTGGTTAAGGATGGAGATGGGGATGGAGATAAGGATGGAGATGGGGATGGGGATGGAGATAAGGATGGGGATGGGATGGCGATGGGGATGGGGATGGGGATGTGGTTAAGGATGGAGATGGGGATGGAGATAAGGATGGGGATGGGGATGTGGTTAAGGATGGGGATGGGGATGTTATATGGGATGGGGATGTTATATGGGATGGGGATGAGGATGGGGATGGGATGGGATGGCGATGGGGATGGGATGGAGATGGAGATGGAGATGGGGATGGGGATGGGGATGTAGAGGGGATGGGCATGGATAGGAGATGGGGATGGAGATGGGGATGGGGATGGGAATGGATAGGAGATGGGATGGAGAGGGGATGGAGAGGGGATGATGATGGGGATGGAGATGGGGATGGGGATGGAGATGGAGATGGGGATGGGGATGTGGTTGGGGATGGGACGGGATGGGATGGGATGGGGATGGGGATGGGGATGGGGATGTGGATGGGGATGGGATGGGATGGGATTTGATGGGGAAGGGGATAGGGATGGGGATGGGATGGGATGGGATTGGATGGGGAAGGGGATAGGGATGGGATTGGATGGGGATGGGATTGGATGGGGATGGGATGGGGATGGGGATGGGATTGGATGGGGATGGGGATGGGGATGGGGATGGGGATGGGGATGGGGATGTTATACTGTATATGGGAGGGGATGGGATGGGGATGGGGATGGGGATGGGGTGGGGGTGGGGGATGGGATGGGGATGGGATGGGATGGGGATGTTATATGGGATGGGGATGGGATGGGATGGGGATGTTTTATGGGATGGGGATGGGATGGGATGGGAGGGATGGGATGGGATGTTGCTACATTTGTTTGATTGTGAGCAGCATAGTACATACTATGTACTGTCTGAGCTGCGTCTAGATATTGTATTATTTAATGAGGTTGTTTTGTCTGAGCCGTACCTGCGTCTCCTCCACAGTCAGACATCTTAATCTCAGACACCTGAGGGGGAGCTAGAGGAGAGGAGAGGAGAGAGAGAGAGAAGACAGGAGAGGAGAGAGAGATAGAAGTCAGGAGAGGAGAGAGAGATAGAGAGAAGACAAGAGAGGAGAGAGAGAGAAGACAGGAGAGGAGAGAGAGAGAAGACAGGAGAGGAGAGAGAGAAGGCAGGAGAGGAGAGGAGAGAGAGAGAGAGAGAGAGAAGACAAGAGAGGAGGGGAGAGATAGAGAGAAGGCAGGAGAGGAGAGATAGATAGAAGTCAGGTCATTATATAATCGTCACTTAGTTATAATTATCATTATCGTCATTAATACTGTTTACAGAGTTTTGTTCTCAGAGGATGCATGACTACAGCTGGAAAAGCTACCAAGTAATTCTTAATGTTGCCTATATAATATAAATGTAATGTTATGCCAGAGAAAGCGTAATATCAAAAGCGGAGAGTCTTACCCATCACGGTGAACTTGTCTGACACCCGCTCCACCACCACCTTGTCCTTGCCCTTGTACGACACCTAGTGGTCAGAATAATAATAGCAGTTTATTTAGACGTGCCTTTCTAAACATTACATTTCATTATACTATTACACTTAGTTGACACTTTTATCCAAAGCAACAAACAATTATTAACAGGGTATGAGTTACAGTTTCTGGAGCAATATGGCCTTACTCAAGGGGCAATTCAGCCATGGATGAATGGATACAAATAGCAAATAACAAAATACAAATAACAAAAGTGTGAATACATGGGTTCTAAATTTTTGTTTATAACCTGACTGCGCAAACCTAGTTGCGCACAACTCAACATCTGATTGTTGGAAACCGCTGTCCGTCAAAAAATTGGCTCACGTGGTTGGCTGCCAGTTTCTTGCCCCTCCTCATAACATCGTGTTGATAAACACAGAGAACCCATGTATAGCGTTAACCAATCTCCTTAACCAATCAGCAACGGGCTTTGCGGGTGAGTTCTGCGTCACCATTCTCAACTGTTTGCTGATTGGTTAAACAGTGAGCGAACCGAGCTTGGAGGCTTTTGCCAGATGATGTGTGAAGCCAAAATCTTTGGGTGGAGTACATAGGATGGCGTCGCCAGGCTATCACTAACGTCCTCTTGTGGTCAAAACCCACCTGACCATAGAGAGTATGGTAGTATGCCCCCTAGTGGTGAGCTCTAGTATGTCAACACCAACCTGGCACTTGAATACCGCCCCCTTGTGGTGGGTGAGGTGTGGCATGAAGGTGACGGAGGACAGCATCTGCTTGTTGCCCGTGGAGACGGAGTGCAGAGGCTGCTGGGTATGGAGCTTGTAGTAACCGGGGGCAACCAGCGGCAGCAGAGGACCCTTCTCACCCAGCGACGACACCGACACACGAGACAAGCGACCACCTAGAGATGCAGGGAGGGGGGGGGGGAAGGGAGGGGAGAGGGGGGGGGGGGGGGGGGGAGTGGGGAG
>NC_085858.1:57088856-57091356 GCF_034702125.1 Engraulis encrasicolus | reverse complement strand
GTTATTTATTATTGTGTAATAATATTGTAATGATTTATAGTTGAAATGTTGAGCCAAACAATGGTGATGATCTGTGCTGATGTATGTCAGACAGACAACTGCAGTTACCAGCAGCACACGACATGACCTGAAGAGGTTGGGACGCGGGCACCATAAAGTTACCATAAAACAACACACACACACACACACACACACACACACACACACACACACACACACACACACACACACATGTGCACAAACACACACACACACACACACACACACACACACACACACAAAATCATCATAGAACAACGCCGCCAAATGGAATGCCGCAAGATAAAACAACGCAGACGGAAGCGCCGTGATTGGCTGAATGAGAAACGACATGATTGGCTGAATGATTAACCACCAGGTGACTCTGTTGGCCTTCCGCTCATGGTGTGTGTGTGTGTGTGTGTGTGTGTGTGTGTGTGTGTGTGTGTGTGTGTGTGTGTGTGTGTGTGTGTGTGTGTGTGTGTGTGTGTGTGTGTGTGTGTGTGTGTTTGTGTGTGTGTGAGTGTGTGTGTCTGTGTGTGTGTGTGTGTGTGTGTGTGTGTGTGTGTGTGTGTGTGTGTGTGTGTGTGTGTGTGTGTGTGTGTGTGTGTGTGTGTGTGTGTGTGTGTGAGTGCATGTATAAGCCCTGTTGTTATCAGCTGTTCTGATGGCTCAACTGATAGCTGCACCAGGGACACTACTGGTGAGTGATTCAACACAACACACACACACACACACGCACACACACACACACACACACACACACACACACACACACACACACACACACACACACACACACACACACACACACACACACACACACACACACACACACACACACTGTTCATACTTCCTAAAGCTGACACACTTTAGCCGCTGCAGTGTACAGCTACATTAACTGGCACACGCTGGTCGCAGCTGGTTGATCACTGACACACATAGTGGCATACTTACTATACTATATATTCTATACAATAGAGGCCCATTACTTACTTAGGCTACTATACTATGTATTATAAACATGTGTATAGTGACATACTTACTATATATTCTATACATGTAGCATACTTACTATAGGGGCCTACTATATATTCTATACATGTGGCATACTTACTATACTATATATTCTATACATGTGGCATACTTACTATACTATATATTCTATACATGTGTATAGTGACATACATATGTACAGTAGGTGGGCTTGAGCAGGTGTGTGTGTGACTTATGGCCAATTTATACTCTTTGGCGCTGACGGTTGCAGAGCCTGTGCAATCGTCTGTGCGCGACCACGCCCCCCGCACAGAGGCTCTGCAACCGTCGTCGGGCGCCTCAAGAAAATCCTGACTACACGTCAAACGGTTGGGAAGGTTGCAGAGACCAGGCGCTGTTCTCGTGGCGGCACAGTTCTCCGGTCCAGAGCCAAACTGTCAATATTCTGTGAAATACGAACGCTTTTTTTCTAGTGTGTGTAAATGACTGAATTAGTAAGTAACAAACAAACAATACATCAGTTTAGCACTCACGGCACAATGCCTGCAGTCTGACTACTGTACTGTAGCCTTGTAGCTATGTAGCCAAATGCGGCTAACAACATGAGACCTTGTGCGCAGATGTATAACATCAACAGTGGTTAGTGACCAGAATCAACGGGCACCGTTGCTGAACTATAATCTGCCCTTTAAAGGTATGTACTATGTGGGCTTGAGCTGGTGTGTGTGTGACTTACATATGTAAGTGGGCTTGAGCTGGTGTGTGTGTGTGTGACTTACATATGTAAGTGGGCTTGAGCTGGTGTGTGTGTGACTTACATATGTAAGTGGGCTTGAGCTGGTGTGTGTGTGTGACTTACATACGTATGTAAGTGGGCTTGACCTGGTGTGTGACTTACATAAGTGGGCTTGAGCTGGTGTGTGTGACTTACATATGTAAGTGGGCTTGAGCTGGTGTGTGTGTGTGACTTACATATGTAAGTGGGCTTGAGCTGGTGTGTGTGTGTGACTTACATATGTAAGTGGGCTTGAGCTGCCTGCGGAGCCTCTTCTTAAGGGCCATGTGCATGACCTCGCAGTCGAAGGTGAGGTTGGGGTTGGCGGGGGGCGAGACGGTGAGGGGGAGGCCGCTGACGGCCCGGTAGAGCGAGAGCGACCCCCCAGGGGTGAGGGGCGTCACCACGGGAACGGGAGCCGCCAGCGTTCCTTCCTGTCCCCGCGCCGTCCACAGGAAGGAGATCTGAGGCGGGAAGAAGCCTGTCGCCTCGCACTGCAGAACGCTCTCACGACCCAGGACCACAGTGGAGGACAAGACGGAGAGAACAGGGGGAACTAGAGGGAGAGAGAGAGATGGAGGGATGGAGAGAGAGAGAGAGAGCGAGAGAGAGAGGGAGCGAGAGAGATTCATTATACATCAGATACATTAGATTTCAATGTGATGTTGGCGCTCTCCCTCTCCAGGACCACAGTGGAGGACAGGACGGAGA
>NC_085858.1:57068856-57071356 GCF_034702125.1 Engraulis encrasicolus | reverse complement strand
AAATCTTGCCTTACAATTTGTTAGCCAGCTTTGTCATCACACAAACCCCAGATGCCTTAAGGGTGGTTTATGCCTCGAGATCAGCGTCCCTGCGTCGTGATGCAGTGAGCCGCGCAGTTAACGGAGTGAAGCCCCCCCCCATCACGCAGGTACTCTGGGGCACCTCCCCAAAATTGTGTCTCGACGCAGGGAGCGACGGCGTGAAGAGCGAAAATAAGTCTGTGATTGGTCCTCTCGACGACCAGCCTGCTCTGTCCTCGAGTCGAGAACCAGCTACTTCCTTGTTCTAACCTTCGTCGGTCTACGGACTGTGAGCTCTTCATTAAATAAGTTGCCGGTGCTTTGTCGTTTGATTTATTTACACGAACCAAAGACAACACGTGCGCTTGCAAGTTACCACGCTGAAGTTATTTGGACAGTTGAACAGTGGTTCCGAGGTCGAGGAAACATTCCGCTTCATCCTCGACAAATGAGCCACTTCTTTGTTCCAAACTACCACGGTGGCTGCCAGTGCTATCAAACATGCACGTGATATAAAGATGTAATGTTTCATTTTCATTTTCGTCGAGTCTGTGAAGCTAAAAGAACAACCGACACGTCTAGGTTACTCTTTGTATTGAAGGCAGTTTGAGCGTGGAATGACATCGCGCAGACCGTGCTTCAAAACAGGGCATAAACCAAAATTAACTGCATCATGGCTGCGACAAGCTCACTCTGTGGCACAAGTAGGAAGCATAACCCGCCCTTTAGATACAGACAGACAGACTGGCAGATAGACAGGCCGACATGTAGACACACAGATAGACACACAGGTAGACACAGACAGACACAGACACACACAGCCACACAGACAGTCAGGCAGACAGACTGGTAGAGGGGGGCGCAGACAGACAGACAGGCTGACAGACAGACTGGGGGCAGACAGACAGGGGGCAGGCAGAAAGACAGACAGATAAGAGAGACAGGCAGAGAGACAGACAGACAGGTGGACAGACAGGCAGACAGGTGGACAGACAGACAGACTGACAGACAGACGGGCAGGCAGAAAGGCGTGCATACATACAGAAGCTTTTAGGTAGATACAGACAGACAGGCAGGCAGACAGACAGACAGACAGACAGAGAGACAGGCAGACAAACAGACAGAAAGACAGACAGGTAGATGGGTAGGGGGAGGCAGACAGACAGACAGGCAGACAGATTGACATGTAGACGCACAGGTAGACACAGACAGGCAGACAGATAAGAGAGACAGACAGGCAGACAGACAGACAGGCAGGCAGACAGACAGACAGACAGAAAGATGTGCGTACATACAGAATGGCAGGTAGAAACAGACAGACAGGCAGACACACAGCCACACAGACAGACAGAAAGACAGACAGATAAGAGAGACAGACAGACAGACAGACAGACAGACAGACAGACAGACAGAAAGATGTGCGTACATACAGAATGGCAGGTAGAAACAGACAGATAGGCAGACAGACAGACAGAGAGACAGATGGGCAGACAGACAGACAGACAGACAGACAGACAGACAGACAGACAGAGAGACAGATGGGCAGACAGACAGACAGACAGACAGAGACAGGCAGACAGACAGACAGGGGCAGGCAGGCAGACAGACAGACTTAGAGACAGACAGACAGACAGGGGCAGGCAGGCAGACAGACAGGTAGACAGGCAGACAGGCAGATGCTGAGTCACTGCTTGTACATACTTGGCTATTACTAGAAGTAGCAGTAGAACCTGTTATGGGGGTATTCCAGAATGACACACGGAAACACTCTCTCACACACACACACACACACACACACACACACACACACACACACACACACACACACACACACACACACACACACACACACACACACACACACACACACACACACACACACACACACACACACACAAATAAACACACACAAAAATGCAAAGAAATACGCAAATGCAGCACACCCACAAATACACAAAAAGACAAATACAAGCATGTACAGTACACAACACAATACACTCAAATGTCATGACCCGATGTATAGAATTCACAAACAACAGGTGACAATTTTGGGTTCTGTTTGTTTACTCAGAAAACTCAGTGATGCAGCTAATACTAAACTGATATTACTTGAAAAAGTAGTCACTTTGTGTGTGTGTGTGTGTGTGTGTGTGTGTGTGTGTGTGTGTGTGTGTGTGTGTGTGTGTGTGTGTGTGTGTGTGTGTGTGTGTGTGAGTTGGGCGTCATGGCTCCAGTGTGGGAGAGTGTGAACGCAGTACAGTAGTGTAATCCTGCCCTTAGTGTCAGGGATTACCTGTTGACGGACACATGGACGTCAATGAACAGAGCAAAGGGATGTAGTCTCCACTGTCAAGGCTTTTTTGATTTTCCTTAGATAATGACTGCATGACTTGGAAGGGACAGAGTTACTTGATTTAATTGCAAACCTTGTAGCCAGTCTTTTTGTGGTATGATGTCATTGGATGTTATGCGAGGTGAT
>NC_085858.1:57058856-57061356 GCF_034702125.1 Engraulis encrasicolus | reverse complement strand
TATGTTGGTATTTGTGTTGTCGTGTGTGTGTGTGTGTGTGTGTGTGTGTGTGTGTGTGTGTTTGTGTGTGTGGGGGGGTGGGTGTGTGTGTGTCTGTGGGCGTGTGCGAGTGCGTGTGTGTGCGCGAGTGTGTTCTCTTCCTCCCCATATGTACACCAGCGGCGTTCACTCTTTTTCATTATCCCTGAATAGTCAACATGGGTAAAGGCCTATTTGTAATACATCTTAATATTAGAAGTCTGACACATAAGGTCGATCTCTTAAGGTCCTGGCTTGTGTATAATAATCCGAGCGTCATCACACTGTCTGAGACATGGCTGAACAATGAAATTCCAGATGAGGAAGTAAAACTGGATGGTTATGTTCTGTACAGAGCTGACAGAGGTTCCCGAGGTGGGGGCGTTGCTACCTATGTCTCCTCAACTTTACTCTCTGATATTGTAATCCCAAATGAAAAACCGGTTCACTTTGAATGTCTTTTTGTTAAAGTTATTTTTCACACTAATAAGCAACTGATTATAGGAAATATATATAGACCTCCAAACTCTGGGGCCGAGTCAATACAGTGTATTGGTAACACTATCAATTCAGTATGCAACTCTAATGAGATGATTATCCTTGGTGATTTTAATATTAACTGGCTTGACCACTCATCACTAAATAATCAACATTATTTTGAAGGTTTAAACCTGACTCAACTAATATCTGAACCTACGCGGGTTGTTGATAGATCTAAGTCTCTACTGGACTGGATCCTGGTCACTCATGCCAATAGAATTATTGACTCTGGTGTTTTATCAGACTGCTTTAGTGACCACTCTATGATTTACTGTGTGTGGAAAATTAAATTACCTCGCTTGCCCCCCAAGCTCATCAGAGTGAGACAAATGAGACATTTTAATGCAGAAAACTTCATCCAAGACTTACTTTACATTAATTGGGACAGGCTTCATCTTATACCATACATTGAGGATGCCTGGAACTTCTTCTACACTGAAGTCATTAAAGTCATTGATAAACATGCCCCTTGGATATCAGTTAGGGTAAAGGGCCATCATTTACCATGGGTTGACGCTGATCTAATTTACTTCTTTAAGCAGAGGGATATTGCATGGCAGAAGTATAGACAGTCAAAAAATGAAGATGATTTTTAATACCTATAAAAAGTTAAGAAATATCTGTACAACTAAAACAAGGAACGCTAAATCAAATTATTATAAAAATGCTCTGTCTAGTAACTTTAGCAATCCCAAAAAGTTCTGGAAAAATCTTAACTCCTTACTTCATAATTCCTCTAAAAACATGCCTACAAAAATTAAATTCAATGACAGTGTTATCAGCGATCCCACCGCAATTGCTGATGCATTTAACCAGCATTTCTCCAGCATCTCCAATACCAAATGCTCCAATTATTCATATCTAAGCTCTTGTAAAATGCAAGGTAGCTCTTTTGATTTCTCGACAATATATCCTACAGATGTCCAGCAGGCAATTTCCGACTTAAAGGCTGGCAGTGGAATGGATCCTGATGGACTGGAGGTCAGGTTCATTAAGGTTGCCTCTCATGTACTTTCATTTCCTTTAGCCAATTTATTTAACCTATCGTTATCCACCGGTGTGGTTCCACCAATGTGGAAATCTGCCCGTGTTACACCAATACACAAGGGAGGGGATGCCAATAATTATAGGCCCATTTCTATTATTAGTAGCGTAGCAAAGGTGTTTGAGAAGTTAGTATTCAAACAATTATTCAAATATATTAATGATTCATCTATTTTGTCTCCATATCAATCTGGCTTCCGACCTAATTTCTCTACTACCACTGCCCTAACTACTAATGATGTATCATCTGCATTAGACAACAACATGTCGATGGGTGCCATATTCATTGATCTTTCCAAGGCTTTTGATATGGTTAATCATTACATGCTTCTAGACAAACTACATGCAATAGGCCTTTCTAAGGAAGCGATTCTCTGGTTCAATTCTTATCTCCATGGCAGGCGTCAACGTGTCTCCCTTCATGGCTCTCTGTCTCAGTTTGTATTAATGGAGAAGGGTGTCCCTCAGGGTTCTTCCTTGGGGCCACTTTTGTTCTCCTTATTCATAAATGACCTTCCTCAAATCTGCTCAGACTGTAATATTCATTTATATGCTGATGACACTGTGATATACACATCTAATGTGTTGGTTTCTAAGATCCAGTCCTCATTACAGTCTAACTTTGTTGCCATGCAACACTGGTTCCAGTCCAACCACCTACTACTGAATACAAAAAAATCATACTGTATGTTGTTTCCTACCAGATCAGCATCACGTACCCAAGGCTCTTCTGTTTCTCTTAAATTTCTTGATGGTTCAATACTGGCCCAAGTCGAAGAATTTAAATATTTAGGACTATGGCTTGATTCACAACTCTCATACAGGCATCACATTATCACTGTTGTTAAAAAGTGTCTGCGTTTATTGTATCGATCAATAAACTGCTTCCCTCAACCAA
>NC_085858.1:57033856-57041356 GCF_034702125.1 Engraulis encrasicolus | reverse complement strand
GTGTAGGGCGACTCTGGCGGTCCTCTTCAGTGTAAGCAGGGTTCCCAGTGGGTGGTGGCCGGCCTGTCTAGTTTCGGCATCCCCTGCGCCACGGGCCAGTTCCCAGAAGTCTTTACTCGCGTCTCGGAGTACCAGACGTGGATCACGGATAACATCGGGGGTTCGAGCGTGGGGTTTGTGACCTTCAGCTCCGCGGGGACGGACACCGACAGCAGCTTCGAATGCAGCCCCACCACGTCAGCAGGGGGCGCTATGAGGACGCACATCCTCACCACTGCAGCCCTCGCACTGCTAACGCTACACGCCGTCATTATTACAACACTGCACTGACATCAGCACAGCACCACTGCAGCCCTCGCACTGCTAACGCTACACGCCGTCGTTATCACAGCACTGCACTGACATCAGCACAGCACCACTCCACCATCACCACTCCACCACTGCTCACGCTACACGCCGTCATCACAACACTGCACTGACATCAGCACAGCACCACTGCAGCCCTCGCACTGCTAACGCTACATGCCGTCATAATTACTGCAGCACTGCACTGACATCAACTCACACTGCTAACGCTACACGCCGTCATTATTCCTGCACTGCACTGACATCAGCACAGCACCACTGCAGCCCTCGCACTGCTAACGCTACACGCCGTCATCACAACACTGCACTGACATCAGCACTGCTAACGCTACATGCCGTCATAATTACAACACTGCACTGACATTCATAATACAACACTGCACTGACATCAGCACAGCACCACTGCAGCCCTCACACTGCTCACGCTACATGCTGCCATTACTACTCTAGCACTGCACTGACATTAACACATTAGCACCACTGCAGCCCTCACACTGCTAACGCTACACGCCGTCATTACAGCACTGCACTGACATCAGCACAGCACCACTCCACCATCGGACTGTTCATATATACCATCCTCATCACAACACTGCACTGACATCAACACATTAGCACCACTACACCATCGCGCTGCTCACGCTACATGCCGTCATTATAACTGTAGCACTGCACTGACATCAACACATCGTCACCTCTGCAGCACTCGCACTGCTAACGCTACACGCCGTCATTACAGCACTGCACTGACATCAGCACATTAGCACTCCACCATCACACTGCTAACGCTACATGCCATCATCACAACACCACACTGACATTTATAATACCTAGGCTACTATTACATACCATCATCAAAGCACTGCATTGACATTAGCACATTAGCACTCCACCATCGCACTGTTCATGCTTCATACCATCATCACAACACTGCACTGCAGCCCTAGGCTACTATATACCATCATCATCACAACACTGCACTGACGTTCATAGCACATAGGCTACTACATACCATCATCATCACAACACTCCACTAATACTGTATAAACCACACACTGACACTCTAATGTATCTGTACTGTAATCTGTACTGTATCTGCTGTAGGTCAGACTCTCATCTAGCTGCACTCTAACTGTAATCCTTACAGCGCTGCACGACCTCCTCTACTGTGTAAACCATACTGTACATCGCCACCATATTGTCTCTCCACAACATCCCTTTTTCCTTATTTTTGGGGCTGTTTTTATGTTTTTATGTGATAGTGACAGTGACGACATGATAGAAAATGTTTGGGAGAGAAAGACTGGGGAGGATCAAGAAACGACTGCGGGCCGGAATGGAACCCGGGTCTTAGACCGTGGCCCGGAATGGAACCCGGGTGGCTGGTGTAACAGTACAGAGGTGTTTCAGCCAAGGTCCTCCTCATGGTACCAATTTCAGGCTATAGGCCTCGACCCTTTCACCTGCCAACCAGCCAAACTCAGCTGGGCTAGAAATCATTTCAGAGTCACTACACATACGTACTGTAGGTATATTATCATTGGGAATGGTATATAGCTGTACAATTGTTTGTATTTAAGCTCAAGAAAAGGTTCCCCACCCCTGCGGCCCTCGAGAGGATCGAGAGGATCCCCTCTTCCACTGCCACTGTCCCTCCTCTCCTCTCTCCCTTCTCCTCACCTCTCCTCCCCTCTCCTCTCCTCTCCACTCCTCTCCTCTCCTCTCCTCTCCTCTCCTCTTGACTTCTCCCCTCTCCTCTCCTCTCTCCCTTCTCCTCACCTCTCCTCTCCTCTCCTCTACACTCCACTCCTCTCCTCTCCTCACCTCTCCTCCCCTCTCCTCTCCTCTCTCCCTTCTCCTCACCTCTCCTCTCCTCTCCTCTACACTCCTCACCTCTCCTCTCCTCTCCTCTCCTCTCTCTCCTCTCCTCTCCTCTCCTCTCTCCTCTCCCCTCTCCCCTTCTCTCCTTTCCCCTCTCCCCTCCTCTCCTCTCCTCTTCTCTCCTTTCCCCTCTTCTCTCCTCTCCTCTCCCCTCTCCTCTCCCCTCTCCTCTCCTCTCCTCTCCTCTCCCCTCCTCATCCTTCTCCTCTCCTCATCCTTCTCCTCTCCTCTCCTCCCCTCTCCTCTCCTTTACTCTCCTCTCCTCTCCTCTCCTCTCCTCTCCTCTCCTCTCCTCTCTTTCTCTCCTCTCCTCTGTTTCTATCCTCTCCTCTCCTCTCTTTCTATCCTCTGTTCCTCTCCCTCTCTTCCTCTCCTCCTCTCTTCCTCTCCTCTTCTCTTTCTCTCCTCCTCTCCCCTCCTCCTCTCCTCTCCTCTCCTCTCCTCCTCTCTCCTCTCCTCTCCTCTCCTCTCCTCTCCTCTCCTCTCCTCTTCATCTTCTGCTCTCATCCTCTCCTCTCCTCTCCTCTCCTCCTCTCTTCCTCTCCTCCTCTCTTCCTCTCCTCCTCTCTTTCTATCCTCCTCTCCTCCTCTCTTCCTCTCCTCTCTCTGCCCCCCTCTCCCTCAGTCCGCCATACAGAGCCCTTGGTCCTTTCCTTAGCAGATGTGTGTCTTGTTCCGCCAACAGGAAGTCAGTCAAAGCGCTTTGTGTCCCTTTGGCCTGCAGGTGGCGACCTTTAAACACACACTGTAGTTTCCAAACAGCAGGTGCTGCACTCTGGCGACCCCTAGAGGGTAACCTTTAAACTGCACTAAGCTTTCCAAACAGCAGGTGGCGACCTCTAGAGGGTAACCTTTAAACTGCAGTGCACTTTTCAACAGCAGGTGGCGACCTCTAGAGGTTAACCTTTAAACTGCAGTGCCCTCTCCAACAGCAGGTGGCGACCTCTAGAGGTTAACCTTTAAACTGCAGTGCCCTCTCCAACAGCAGGCGTATATTCATTCTAGTGGCCCTCAGTGTCTTCCCCTCTCCTACTGTGCTCATAGAAGCCATTAGTGTTGTAGAGTTCTCGTAGCTCTCAGTACAAGACATCTGTATTGTTAAGATCAGCCGTCATGGGGGCCTATTGTTTACTCCACATTGGCCGACATGGCGTCTGTATTGTTCAGGAAACACCAACCAGCATGGAGGCCTTTACTTGTTTACATTGGCCAACATGGTGGTCTAACGGCGTTGTTGTTTTAACACTGGCCGATGTGGTGAAACGTTGCCCTACACAGCACCGTCTGTAGGCTATTGTTCCCACCATGGCGTCCGTATTGTTCCCTTAAGATCACCCATCATGGCGTCCGTATTGTTGTGTTAAGATCACCCATCATGGTGTCTTAATTGTTGTTTACACGTCGTCCAGAATGGAGTTCTTGTTGTTGCATTCACACAGCGCAACATGCCATCCTGTTGTTGTTGTTGTTGTTGTTGTTGTTGTTGTTTTCCTGCCAGCCTGACAGGGAGTCTGTCCCTCTCCGCCTTTACCTCACTTCTGACCGTACACCATTAAGCCTCAAAGGGGCGTTGGGAGGCTTATGGTGAGGCCAAGGGGGCGTTGGGCAGCTTATGGTGAGGTCAAGCGGGTGTTGGCAGGCTTATGATGAGGCCAAGGGGGTGTTGGGAGGTTTATGATGAGGTCAGGGGGGCGTTGGGATGCTTATGATGAGGTAAGGGGGTTGTTGGGAGGCTTAATGCATTGCCGAATCGATTATTGTTGACACCACTAGTCCGTACGGAGCCCTTATGATGAAATGTGAGTAAAAAAACAACCAATGTGTCTAATGCTCACCAGAAAGTAGCCAAGAGTTCCAGGTGCGCACGAGAAACTTTCTGGAAATTGTTTTACTCTCAAGTGCCATTCTGTAGGTCAGCGCTAGGTCTCTCAGATAAGACACCTGGGCTGGACGGAAACTTATATTTTGGACACCTCTGTAACCATCCTGTTGATCCCCCACCTCAACAGTCCAATGTCAAGAGACTGTGTGTCCTAAGTCCTGAGCCTTGTAGAAATAAACTGCCTAATCTCACACTGTACTGTACTGTACTGTAATATATTTACACTGTACTGAATGTAATATATATTGAACTGAATGTAATGTAATGTATTTAAATGTGTCTATGCTGGTTAATCATGATTGGGGGAGTTCTATTAAATCACTTACAATAAGCAGGCTGTTGATGTGTGTGTCTTACAAATGTCCTTGTGACCTATACACGCACGCACACACACACACACACACGCACACACACACACACACACGCACACACGCACACGCACACGCACACGCACACGCACACGCACACGCACACGCACACGCACACACACACACACACACACACACACACACACACACACACACTGCTGTGACAGGAGCTGCATTATACAGCTTTGTGTTTCTACCATGTACAGTATGTAGCAGTAGATATATCGAAGACTGTGAGGAAGTGAAGAGAGGCTGTAGAGACACAGTAGTGAAAGTGAAAAGTGAAAGCCCATTGGGAAACTCCAACTCCCGTTGTCATGGGGCACCTAAGTCACGCCCTCTACTTCCTGGTTCATGGGGCAGTAAGTTGCAAAAAAGTGAATAGAAGTGAACGAGGCGAGTCGTGATGGATTTTTGGTGCACAAGTGGAGGTCCAAGGTTTGGATTGGTGTTGAAAAACCACTCATTTCAAGCCCAGTAATTGTTTTTTGACTCCCTCTGCCCCATGAACCAGGAAGTAGAGGATGTGACTTAGGTGCCCCATTTTGACACAGCATTCCACAGCACACAACGACATTGCATTTATGCCTCACCTGTGCAAGGGGGCAGCCCTCAATGGCGGCCCAAGGGAGCAGTGCGTCAGGACGGTACCATGCTCAGGGTACCTCAGTCATAGAGGAGGATGGGGGAGAGCACTGGTTAATTACTCCCCCGCACCAACCTGGCAGGTCGGGAGTCAAACCGGCAACCTTTGGGCTACAAGTCTGACGCCCTAACCGCTTACCCATGACTGCCCTCAAGGAGCAGTGAACCCAATACAAAGTGTACTTCACTGTCACGCAAAAGTCCAAAGATCCACGCACAGCTTCTAGGAAGGGCCGGATTAAGATGGCCTTGGGCCCCTCGGCTAAAGGCAAATTTGGCTACAAATGTACATGGACGGTGTCGTAATTATGCGCTAGGAATTAAGGATAACATTTGTACCCACTGTACACTACAGTATCAGTCTGAGCGAGTTTGCCTAAAAAGAGTCAAACAATCTGTGCTGTAGGCACCAAAAATTCTTAAAGGGACACTGTGCAGGAAATGGTCAAAAAAGGTACTGCAACTATGCTGCTCATTGAAACTGGGCTGCCTATTGCCAAATTTGATCTTTACATGAAAGTTTACTAAGTAATAAACAAATATGTTCTAGTAAGATCCAACTACAGTCATTTTTGCAGCTAAAATTGGCTATTTTTGGAAATTCACTCCCTTTGTCACTCCATGGCTGAAGTGTTCTTGAGCAAGGCACCTAACCCCACACTGCACCAGGGACTGTAACCAATACCCTGTACCAAGGCACCTAACCCCACACTGCACCAGGGACTGTAACCAATACCCTGTACCAAGGCACCTAACCCCACACTGCTCCAGGGACTGTAACCAATACCCTGTACCAAGGCACCTAACCCCACACTGCTCCAGGGACTGTAACCAATACCCTGTAAACAACTGGATGTCGCTTTGGATAAAAGTGTCAACAAGTGTAGTGTAATGTAATGTAATATGTAAGGGTTAACGTTCGGCAAGAAGGTCGCTACCGTGGAATAGCAGCACGACAGAGAGAATCTTTAGACCCCGACGCGGAGCGGAGGGGTCTTGTTCTCTCTGAAGTGCTTATTATATGGATATACTTAAATGATTCACACATACGGGGACATTTCTTTAGACCTATTTAATGTTAAGATTGTTGCTGCACAAAACAAAACAGTGCCGTTGTGGAACACCGCTAGGCAACAGCTAGGTAGGCTAGCCAGGACAGGTGTTGTCTATCACAGCAGCTGATTAGAGTGACAAAAGACCGGACCCCCTGCGGAGTGATATGAAACATTCGCTTTAGCCACTGACTTGTATACAAGCCAGTGGCTTTAGCAGTGAACGTCTTGTTGCCATTGACAGCGGTAGCCAGGACAACGGGTGCTGTCTATCACAGCAGCTAGAGTCTGGTTGAAAAGTCGCTTTAGCAGTGAAAAGTCTTGTTGCCATTGACAGCGGTCTGTTATAGACCAACCCGTCCGTTATCGAAAAATAACAGACGTCCGAACGTTGGGGAGCCCCGTTGAAATGAATGGAGCATTCGACAGATGACGTCACAACCATATAATAAGAGTATATAATTATGGCTGGGTAATGAATTTATCCATTCCATAGATGAATAGGTGGATGGCTCTTCTCCAGGTAAATCCCCCATTTTGAAATGACTGTTCTAGTCATACACAGCCTAGACATCACACACTTCCTCTCTGGCTGCTAAACCTTCTCTGGTCACTCCAGACCAATATTCAGGAAATGCTTACATTTGTGAATGAGCGGCATTAATATTAATAAACCTTACACAAAGTAACCTTTACGACCCAAGATTACCTTGGTTAACCCGTTAACTGCCCCGCCGCACTGCTCCCCTGGGGCGCCATCAGGGGTTGCCCCTTTGCACAGGTGAGGCATGAATGCTATTTCGAGGTGTGCAGTATGCAGTGTGCACTTGTGTGTTGTGGAGAGTTGTGTCACAATGACAATGGGAGTTGGAGTTTCCCAGGTGGGCTTTCACTTTCAATGCCCATTACAGCGTGCCACTGCTGGTCAATAGAGTTTAATTTTGGGTAATTTATAATGACCGATGCCCATTACAGCCTGCCACTGTATAATAGAGTTTAATTATGGCTGGGTAATTCATGATGACGGATGCCCATTACAGCGTGCCACTGCTGGTCAATAGAGTTTAATTATGGCTGGGTAATTCATGATGACCGATGCCCATTACAGCGTGCCACTGTATAATAGAGTTTAATTATGGCTGGGTAATTCATGATGACGGATGCCCATTACAGCCTGCCACTGCTGGTCAATAGAGTTTAATTTTGGCTGGGTAATTCATGATGACCGATGCCCATTACAGCGTGCCACTGTATAATAGAGTTTAATTATGGCTGGGTAATTCATGATGCGAGGATGCCCATTACA
>NC_085858.1:57030248-57032748 GCF_034702125.1 Engraulis encrasicolus | reverse complement strand
GTGTGTGTGTGTGTAGACTGTGGCCTGGCTCCCCTGAACACTAAGATCGTGGGGGGAGGGGACGCTGCAGAGGGCAGCTGGCCGTGGCAGGTCAGTCTTCACTTCAACGGACGCCACATCTGCGGCGGCAGCCTTCTCAACAGCCAATGGGTGCTCACCGCCGCTCACTGCATCTCCAGGTAACACTCCAACTACATGAATATTATCTAGCTCAGTGATTTTCAACCTATGGGGCGGGACGGTTGCCACCGGTGGGCCCTGAAGGTATACCAAGTGGGCCTTGAAATGATTTTCTAAAAATTATAATCACATTTTGGTGTGTGTTGCTGCTGATTTATGTGAGTTTTATGCGTAATCGGGTCAGAGGTGGGCCCCGAACATTTGTGACAATTTCGAGTTGACCCCACGTTGGAAAAGGCTGAGAACCCCTGATCTAGCAGGTGTTTTCTTATTGCTGTTGAGGTTTGAGCTTGCGTGTGTGTGCTGGTCTTCATCTGCGGTGGCAGCCTTCTCTACAGCCAATGGGTGCTGACCGCTGATCACTGCATCATTAGGTAACTCTCCAACTACTCTACTGTAACTAATTGGCTTTTCTAATTGGCATTTCTAATTGGCATTTCTAATTGGTTAATTGGTTTCAATTGGGAATGCTCAGCGCTGATACCAGCTTCTCTAGGTAACACTGTAACTACTCTAGGCCTCATACTCCACTGCACTGTTTACATCCTTCACTGTTAACATTCATTCAACTATCTAGCAGGTAAAGGCCTATTTTACATTACATTACATTACATTACATTCTACTATCTAGCAGGTATAGGCCTATTTTACATTACATTACATTACATTACATTACATTACATTACATTCTACTATCTAGCAGGTAAAGGCCCATTTTACATTACATTACATTACATTACATTCTACTATCTAGCATAGGCCTATTCACACTGCATCGCTAGGCAACACTCGTAGCTCGTCCAGAGTGGTACGCTGTGATAGCAGCCTAATCCCGCAGAATTCCGTGGAAAGGACAGGGATCTTTGGGACACGAAATCTGTGAAACGGACACGGACTTAGTGACCCATTGGTCCATGTCCATCAATGAAGCAACTCTACCAAAGAATCCTCTAGTAGGGTAACACACCTGTGTGTCCAGCACGCCTCAGCATCCTCCAGGGCTGTGTTTCCCAAAAACTCTTAAGTAGTACTTAAGCCTAAGTATTACTTAAGTATGAGGGGCTACCTAGGCAATATATTCAGGTGCAGTCGGACACACATGTAAACACACACACACACACACACACAGACACACACACACACACACACACACACACACACACACCCTTCCTAACTCCCCTCTCCTTCATCCTCCTCCCCCCCCCCCTCCACAGCACGGCCGTGGCCTCCTGGACGGTGTACCTGGGTCGTCAGGTGCAGTCAGGCTCCAATGCTAACGAGGTTAGCGCCTCGCTAGCCTCCATCCGGGTGCATCCGCAGTACAACAACACGCTGTTCAACAACGACGTGGCGCTCATGCAGCTGAGCAGCGCCGTCTCCTTCACCGACTACATCCGGCCCGCATGCCTCTCCACCTCCGCCTCCGCCTACCACACCGCAACCACCTGCTGGGCCACCGGGTGGGGCAACATCGGCAAGGACGGTACGCAGACACTAACACACACACACACCTACACATAACACACACACACACACACACACACACACACACACACACACACCATAGGCTACTGTACATTTCCACACCGCAACCACCTGCTGGGCCACCGGGTGGGGCAACATCGGCAAGGACGGTACGCAGACACTAACACACACACACACACACACACACACACACACACATAATATTTGTGCTCGACGTTCCACACCGCAACCACGTGCTGGGCCACCGGCTGGGGCAACGTGGGCAAGGACGGTATGCAGACACTAACACACACACATCTACGCATAACACACACACACACACACACACACACACACACATAATTTGTACTCGACGTACCACACCACAACCACGTGCTGGGCCACCGGGTGGGGCAACATCGGCAAGGACGGTACGCAGACACTAACACACACACACACACACACACACCTACACACACACACACACACACACCCCATAGGCTACTGTACATTTCCACACCGCCACCGCGTGCTGGGCCACCGGCTGGGGCAACATCGGCAAGGACGATACGCAGACACTGACACACACACACACCTACACATAACACACACACACACACACACACACACACACACACACACACACACACACACACTTCATTTCATTTATTTAAACTCGAAGAATCATTGAGGGCCCAGCCCTCATTTACAATGATGTCGAGTAAAACAAACAATTGCACATATAAAATCATATATAAACAACGAACATACACAATACACCACAAATCATATAAGAGGTAAGTAAGACAAACTATGAATTAAAACTTATGAGTTAAAACAAGTGCAAGTATGTGAT
>NC_085858.1:57017748-57025248 GCF_034702125.1 Engraulis encrasicolus | reverse complement strand
CTCTCCTCTCTCCCTTCTCCTCACCTCTCCTCTCCTCTCCTCTCTCCCTTCTCCTCACCTCTCCTCCCCTCTCCTCTCCTCTACACTCCTCACCTCTCCTCTCCTCTCCTCTCTCTCCTCTCCTCTCCTCGCCCCTCTCCCCTTCTCTCCTTTCCCCTCTCTCCCCTCTCCCCTCCTCTCCTCTCCTCTTCTCTCATTTCCCCTCTCTCTCCTCTCCTCGCCCCTCTCCTCTCCCCTCTCCTCTCCTCCCCTCTCCTCTCCTCAACCTCTCCTCTCCTCTCCTCTCCTCTCCTCTCCTCTCCCCTTCTCTCCTTTCCCCTCTCTCCCCTCCTCTCCTCTCCTCTCCTCTCATCTCATCTCCTCTCTTTCTCTCCTCTCCTCTGTTTCTATCCTCTCCTCTCCTCTCTTTCTATCCTCTGTTCCTCTCCTCCTCTCTTCCTCTCCTCTTCTCCTCCTCTCCTCCTCCCCTCTCTTCCTCTCCTCCTCTCTTCCTCTCCTCCTCTCTTTCTCTCCTCCTCTCCTCTCCTCCTCTCTTCCTCTCCTCTCTCTGCCCCCCTCTCCCTCAGTCCGCCATACAGAGCCCTTGCTCCTTTCCTTAGCAGATGTGTGTCTTGTTCCGCCAACAGGAAGTCAGTCAAAGCACTTTGTGTCTCTTTGGCCTGCAGGTGGCGACCTTTAAACACACACTGTAGTTTCCAAACAGCAGGTGCTGCACTCTGGCGACCCCTAGAGGGTAACCTTTAAACTGCACTAAGCTTTCCAATCAGCAGGTGGCGACAGTGAAAGATGCCCATCCATTGCCACATCAGTCAGACTGTCTTGCGGCCCTTGGTGGCAATGCGCTATTCAGCACAATGGACCTGACGTCTGGGTTTTATAACATCCCCCTCCATGAGTCTGATCGGCATCTCACTGCTTTCACGACACCACTCGGGCTCTACGAGTATAACAGGCTCCCCCAAGGTCTGTGTAACAGTCCCGCTTCATTCATGCGCATGATGCTGAGCATTTTTGGCGACCTCAATTTTTCCACCCTATTGTGCTACCTGGATGATCTCCTTGTTTTTGCCCCGTCTGAGTCAGAGGCCCTGTGTCGTCTTGAGGTCGTCTTCACCAGGTTGAGGGCGCACAATCTGAAGCTCTCCCAGAAGAAATGCCACTTTTTGCGCAAGTCTGTTAAGTTCCTGGGGCATGTTGTGAATGTGGGTGGCGTGTCTGTTGATCAGGAGAAGGTTGATGTCATCTCTAGCTTCACAGCACAGGATCTGATGATGGAGGACGGGTGCACACCTTCTCAGAAGAGAGTTCGCTCCTTCTTGGGAATGGTGATGTATTACCAGCATTTTATCCCTGGCTGTTCATCCATTGCTAAGCCCCTTTTTGCGCTAACTGCTGGCCAAAAGCGTAGAGGCAGACATGACAGGAAGCTTCGGAGGCCTGGCACCTACCGTGAGTTAACTCCGGGAGACTGCACTAAGCTTTCCAATCAGCAGGTGGCGACCCCTAGAGGGTAACCTTTAAACTGCAGTGCGCTCTCCAACAGCAGGTGGCGACCTCTAGAGGTTAACCTTTAAACTGCAGTGCCCTCTCCAACAGCAGGTGGCGACCTCTAGAGGTTAACCTTTAAACTGCAGTGCCCTCTCCAACAGCAGGCGTATATTCATTCTAGTGGCCTTCAGTGTCTCCCCCTCTCCTACTGTGCTCATAGAAGCCATTAGTGTTGTAGAGTTCTCGTAGCTCTCAGTACAAGACATCTGTATTGTTAAGATCAGCCATCATGGGGGCCTATTGTTTACTCCACATTGGCCGACATGGCGTCTGTATTGTTCAGGAAACAACAACCAGCATGGAGGCCTTTACTTGTTTACATTGGCCAACATGGTGGTCTAACGGCGTTGTTGTTTTAACACTGGCCGATGTGGTGAAACGTTGCCCTACACAGCAGCGTCTGTAGGCTATTGTTCCCACCATGGCGTCCGTATTGTTCCCTTAAGATCACCCATCATGGCGTCCGTATTGTTGTGTTAAGATCACCCATCATGGTGTCTTAATTGTTGTTTACACGTCGTCCAGAATGGAGTTCTTGTTGTTGCATTCACACAGCGCAACATGCCGTCCTGTTGTTGTTGTTGTTGTTGTTGTTGTTTTCCTGCCAGCCTGACAAGGAGTCTGTCCCTCTCCGCCTTTACCTCACTTCTGACCGTACACCATTAAGCCTCAAAGGGGCGTTGGGAGGCTTATGGTGAGGCCAAGGGGGCGTTGGGCAGCTTATGATGAGGTCAAGAGGGCGTTTCAAGAGAAACTTTCTGGAAATTGTTTTACTCTCAAGTGCCATTCTGTAGGTCAGCGCTAGGTCTCTCAGATAAGTTACCTGTGTTGGAAGGAAACTTATATTTTGGACACCTCTGTAACCATTCTGTTTGTAGTCCTTCTCAACAGTCCATTGTCAAGAGACTGTGTGTCCTAAGTCCTGAGCCTTGTCGAAATAAACTGCCTAATCTCACACTGTACTGCACTGTAATATATTTACACTGTACTGAATGTAATATATATTGAACTGAATGTAATGTAATGTATTTAAATGTGTCTATGCTGGTTAATCATGATTGGGGGAGTTCTATTAAATCACTTACAATAAGCAGGCTGTTGATGTGTGTGTCTTACAAATGTCCTTGTGACCTATACACGCACGCACGCACACACACACACACGCACACACACGCACACGCACACGCACACGCACACACACACACAGACACACACACACAAACACACACAGACACACAGACACAGACACAGACACACACACGCACACACACAGACACACAGACACACAGGCACACACACGCACACGCACACGCACACGCACACGCACACACACACACACACGCAAACACACACAGACACACACACACACACACAGACACACGCACGCACGCACGCACGCACACACACACACACACACACTGCTGTGACAGGAGCTGCATTATACAGCTTTGTGTTTCTACAGTGCCCTCCATTATTATTGGCACCCCTGGTTAAGATGTGTTTTTTAGCTTCCAATTATTTTATTTTTTTTCTAAATAATATGGGACCTTAATGGAAAAAAAGAGAAAAATTCAACCTTCAATACAAGTGCATTTATTCAGTGGGGAAAAAATCCCTCATAAAGAAATAATTATTTGACATCAAATAATGTGTGTCACAATTATTAGCACCCCTGGTGTTAATATTTTGTACAACCCCCTTTTGCCAACAAAACAGCACCGAATCTTCTCCTATAATGTTTCACAAGATGGGAAAAGACAGAAAGAGCGATCTTCAGCCATTCCTCTTTGCAGAATCTCTCTAAATCATCCAGAGACCTGGGTCCTCTCCTCTGTACTCTCCTCTTCAGCTCACCCCACAGGTTCTCAATGGGGTTGAGGTCAGGGGACTGAGATGGTCATGGGAGGAGCTTGATTTTGTGTCTGGTGAACCATTTCTGTGTAGATTTGGCCATATGTTTAGGGTCATTGTCTTGCTGAAAGACCCAGTGACGACCCAGCTTCAGCTTTCGGGCAGAGGGCAACAGATTTTGATTTAAAATGTCCTGGTATTTCAAACTATTCATGATGCCATGCACCCTAACAAGGTTCCCAGGGCCTTTGGAAGCGAAACAGACCCACAGCATCACTGACCCACCCCCATACTTCACAGTGGGTATGAGGTGCTTTTCAGCATGCACATCTTTCGTGGTACGCCAGACCCACTTACAGTGTTTGTTGTCAAAAAGCTCAATCTTGGTCTCATCTGACCAAAGCACACGGTCCCAATTGAAGCCCCAATACCGCTTGGCGAACTCGAGACGCTTGCATTTATGATTGTGAGGGAGGAAAGGTTTTCTCCGTGCATGCCTCCCAAACAGCTTGTTGGCGTGTAGACAGCGCCTTATGGTTGATTTGGAGACTTTGTGACCCCAGGATGCTACCATTTGTTGTAATTCTGTCACAGTGAGCTTTGGAGATCTTTTGATTTCTCTTACCATCCTCCTCACTGTGCGTGGTGGCAAAATAAACATGGGTCCTCGTCCAGGCTTGTTTACCACTGTTCCAGTTGTTTTGAACTTCTTAATTATTCCTCTCACAGTGGATATGGGCAGCTGCAGTTGAGTGGCAATCTTCTTGTAGCCTCTGCCTGACCTGTGAAGGTCGACGCACATCTGCCTCACTTGTATGCTGTGTTCCTTTGTCTTTCCCATGTTTAAGAGTGGATAATAGAAATGGCCTCGGTGTCACGTCATATTTATACCCCAGGGAAACAGGAAGTGATGAATTACTAATTAAATGTTCCTACATACTCTGGTAAACTTTGTAAACTACTGTAGAAATGACAGAAATGCTTCAATTATATTTATTTCCTGGGAATTGTTAAGGGTGCCAATAATTGTGGAACAGGTGATTTAATGAAAAATAATTATTTTTTAGTCAGGGATTTTTTTATTTTCTTACAATTCATTTGAGTTGAAGGCTACATTTTCCTACAATTTTCAGTGTGACAGTATTCTTCTGCAATAAACACTGAATTTATTTTAAGGCTTTGAACACATCTCAACCAGGGGTGCCAATAATTATGGAGGGCACTGTATATACAGTATGTACCATAGATATATCGAAGACTGTGAGGACGTGAAGAGAGTCCGTAGAGACACAGTAGTGAAAGTGAAAAGTGAAAGCCCACCTGGGAAACTCCCATTGTCGTTGTGGCACAGCACAATGCACACAATGACATTGCATTTATGCATCAACTGTCCAAGGGGGCAGCCCTCAATGGCGGCCCAAGGGAGCAGTGCGGCAGGACGGTACCATACTCAGGATGTCTCAGGCATGGAGGAGAATGGGGGAGAGCACTGGTTAAATACTCCCCCCACCAACCTGGCGGCTCGGGAGTCGAACCGGCAACCTTTGGGCTACAAGTCTGACGCCCTAACCGCTTACCCATGACTGCCCTCAAGGAGCAGTGAACCCAATACAAAGTGTACTTCACTGTCACGCAAAAGTCCAAAGATCCACGCACAGCTTCTAGGAAGGGCCGGATTAAGATGGCCTTGGGCCCCTCGGCTAAAGGTTGCTGTGGGCCCCACTGGAGGGCAAATTTGGCTACAAATGTACATGGACGGTGTCATAATTATGCGCTAGGAATTAAGGATAACATTGCACCCGCTGTACACCACAGTATCAGTCTGAGCGAGGTTGCCTAAAAAGGGTCAAACAATCTGCGCTGATGGCACCAAAAATTCTTAAAGGGACACTATGCAGGAAATGGTCAAAAAAGGTACTGCAACTATGCTGCTCATTGAAACTGGGCTGCCTATTGCCAAATTTGATCTTTACATGAACGTTTACTAAGTAATAAACAAATATGTTCTAGTAAGATCCAACTACAGTCATTTTTGCAGCTAAAATTGGCTATTTTTGGAAATTCACTCCCTATGTCACTCCATGGCTGAAGTGTTCTTGAGCAAGGCACCTAACCCCACACTGCACCAGGGACTGTAGCCAATACCCTGTACCAAGGCACCTAACCCCACACTGCTCCAGGGACTGTAACCAATACCCTGTACCAAGGCACCTAACCCCACACTGCTCCAGGGATTGTAACCAATACCCTGTACCAAGGCACCTAACCCCACACTGCTCCAGGGACTGTAACCAATACCCTGTACCAAGGCACCTAACCCCACACTGCTCCAGGGACTGTAACCAATACCCTGTTCCAAGGCACCTAACCCCACACTACACCAGGGACTGTAGCCAATACCCTGTAAACAACTGCATGTCGCTTTGGATAAAAGTGTCAACAAGTGTAGTGTAATGTAATGTAATATGAGTATTTAATTATGGCTGGGTAATGAATTTATCCATTCCAAAGATGAATAGGTGGATGGCTCTTCTCCAGGTAAATCCCCCATTTTGAAATACTGTTCTAGACTGCATAGACATCACACACTTCCTCTCTGTCTGCTAAACCTTCTCTGGTCACTCCAGACCAATATTCAGGAAATGCTAACATTTGTGAATGAGCGGCATCAATGTTGAAGAAAAAAAACCTTACACAAAATGACACATAGGACCTTTACGACCCAAGATTACCTTGGTTAACCCGTTAACTGCCCCGCCGCACTGCTCCCCTGGGGCGCCATCGGGGGTTGCCCCTTTGCACAGGTGAGGCATGAATGCTATTTCGAGGTGTGCATTATGCAGTGTGTACTTGTGTGCTGTGGAGTGTTGTGTCACAATGACAATGGGAGTTGGAGTTTCCCAGGTGGGCTTCCACTTTCAATGAGCATGACAGCGTGCCACTGCTGGTCAATAGAGTTTAATTATGGCTGGGTAATTCATGATGACCAATGCCCATTACAGCGTGCCACTGTATAATAGAGTTTAATTATGGCTGGGTAATTCATGATGACCAATGCCCATGACAGCGTGCCACTGGTGGTGCGGCGTGCATTAAGGGGCTACTGTACTGTATGTGACTGTAGCTAACAGGTTTTGGGTAAACATGAGTAGTGATCACCAGTCATGTGTCTAACATGTTATACATGGAGTGGAAGGCTCCATGCTCAGGGTACCTCAGTCATGGAGGAGGATGGGGGAGAGCATGGGTTAATTAATTAATGTGTGTGTGTGTGTGTGTGTGTGTGTGTGTGTGTGTGTGTGTGTGTGTGTGTGTCTGTGTGTGTGTGTGTGTGTCTGTGTCTGTGTCTGTGTGTGTGTGTGCGATTATTGTCAATATCTTATTATATGTTTAGTTTTAAATGCACATTGGAGACTGGTCAAAAGCAATTTCAAACTTCTGTGTGAACCCTGTTACACAGCCTTCTGACAATAAAGTACACTTGACTTGACTTGACTTGACAGCAGAGTCACAGAGGCGCACAGAGACCAGGATACTGTTAGAAAGGTGTTTTATTCCATCGTCTTTGAAACGCGCAGAGCGCACCTGTTACAAGACCAAAGGAGCAATACTTTTCTACAAAAAACAAATAAAATAAAGGGATCGGGAGAACAGAAGGAAAGAGAGAAGGAAAGAAAGAGAGATAGAAAGAAAGAATGACAGAACTATATCGAACAATAATTCAGGTGAGGGCGTTCGTTGGTTCGCCCGGGACTTTGGGAATGGAGGCAGATGTCAAGTGGATCCTCTCAGGTACTCAGGTGCTCAGCCAGGAGGGGGTGGGGGGTGGAGGGTGGAGGTCGTCTGTCTAACCCCCGCAGTGGAGGGAAGACTTCACACACTCACACACACACACACCCCCACGTGGAACCCTGTGGCGAGCGGTCCTGGTAGCAGGTGGGAGCGTAGAGCAGGGTGCGCGGGGTGCGCGGGGTGCCTAGTAGGCGTGGTTGGCCACGAAGAGGGACTCTCCGGCTGCGGCTCCGCCCTCGCCCTTGGAGGCGTACTTGCCCTGGGAAGCCTGGCTGTTGGCCTGGAGACCAGAACCACAACAACACACCT
>NC_085858.1:56997748-57012748 GCF_034702125.1 Engraulis encrasicolus | reverse complement strand
GCAATAACAGAACCTGGAAACAATGGACCAACGGAACCTCTCTCTCTCTACTCTCTCTGCTACCACCAGCACTACCACCACCACCACTACCACCACTGCCACCACCACCACCAGTACTACCACCTACTCCACCTACCATGTTATCAGAATAGAGAGTTAGCGGATATTGGGAAAGGTGTGTAGGTTTGGGGTCATAAGAAAAGAGAATTAGTCAATGTTGTGAAAGAGTGTGTAGGCTTGTGCTAGTCAGAAAAGAGCATTAGTCGATGTTGTGAAACTGTGTGTGGGTTTGTGTTGAGCTAAATAGATATGCTGTGTGGTGTGTTAATCAGAATAGAGAAGAGTGGAGTGTGGCTTTGGTGACTTCTGCTTTATACGTTTATAAACGCTCCCTTCCTCAAGACCTTTGATTTCCGCACGGTTGGCCATGATGTTGAGATATCAGCACAAACACACACACACACACACACACACACACACACACACACACACACACACACACACACACACAAAGACTGACACACACATGGCCCTGGACACTGAGCTAAAGGGGAAGTGTGTGTTGGTAAGTCATTATCATCTGCAGCAGAAGAGTCTGTTTCCACGGGGAGGGCATAGCAGACTCACAGGCACCCCCCCGCTGGCCATCATCTCTCTCTCTCTCTCTCTCTCTCTCTCTCTCTCTCTCTCTCTCTCCGCTGGCCATCATCTCTCTCTCTCTCTCTCTCTCTCTCTCTCTCTCTCTCTCTCTCTCAGACAGACTCACAGGCACCCGCTGACCACATCTATCTACTGAGTGGACGCATCGCATGTGTTATCATCTCTCTCTCTCTCTGTCTCAGTATCTCTCTCTCTCTCTCTGTCTAAGTCTCTCTCTCTCTCTCTCTCTCTCTCTCTCTCTCTCTCTCTCTCTCTCTCTCTCTTTCTCTTTCTCTCTCTCTTCCTCACTTTCTCCCAAACTCTCTATTCCCTTTCTTTTTTCTCTCCCTGGATCTTCACACATTTTTCTCTCCTCCCCCCCCCCCCTCCGGCTGCCTCTGCCATGCTGAGCTTGAACCCCCTGAACCTCTCTGCCCTTTTGTCCATGCAGCAATGCCCCCCCCCCCCCCCCCCCCCGTAAACCATCCCCCTCCCCTAATACTATGCCCCCCCGCTCCAGTACAGCTAAGCTGGCACCCCTTGTACCCTGTTCTGTTCCACAGCCTCTGCCCCTATGCCATGCTATGTGCCCCCCCCACTCTGTGCCATACAATCTACTCAGCTGCCCCCCCCCCAGTCAGCTGGCACTCCCTACAGCTGCCCTCCTCTCTCTGCACCCCCCCTCCATATTACATTACATTACACATTACACTGCATCTACTGCACTATGTAGTAAGCCTTGTGTAAGCTGGCAGGCACTTCGTATATCATTTGCCCTTATGCCAAGCTATGTACAAAGTCATCTGCCATTCTCCTCTCTACCCCCTGCTATACAGTGTAACCCTCCTCTCTCCCCTCTCTTGGCTATGCCATGCCACGTAACCTGCTCTCTCTACCCCTTACCCTCTCCCCTCTCTTGGCTATGCCATGCCATGTAACCCACCCCTCTCCTCTCTTGGCTATGCCATGCAGTGTAACCCTCCTCTCTCCTCTCTTGGCTATGCCATGCCGTGTAACTCACCCCTGGTTGTGCCCTCTGCTCCCTCTGCTATGGATGGCATGCTACTGACCTTTCCTTGTTCCGCAGACCGTTATCCTTGACCTTTACACCACCCCCCCTCCTCCTCCTCTTCCACCCCTCTCTCCTTTAGACCACCCTTCTCTCTCCTCTTTCAGTACTCTCTCTCTCTCTCTCTCTCCGTCTCCTCGTTACGCCATCCTCTTCCCCTTTACACAACCTCTCTCTCTCTCTCTCTCTTCTTTCTATCTCTTCTGCTCTATCTTTCTTCCTGCTTGCCCCCTTCTTCTATAGGTCACTCTAAATATACCCTTCTCTCTCTCTCTCTCTGTCCCTCTCTCTCTCTGTCCCTCTCTCTCTCTCTCTCTCTCTCTCTCTCTCTCTCTCTCTCTCTCTCTCTCTCTCTCTCTCTCTCTCTATCTCCCCCCTTCTCTCTCTCTCTCTTTCCGCTGCAGCTGTTGGACTCTACCCCCCCCCCCCACACACCCACACACACAACACATGCACACCCCCACACCCGAGTGCGTACAGCTCTGCACGTCCTCTTCTCTTCCTGGCGTGACTCAACAGCACTATGTGACATTACTTCCATAATGCTTCTTCAGGAATATTACTCAATTACTCAATTACTAAAATGTTATTACTTCGAAAAACACAACCCTTCCAGCAGCACGTTCCCACTACGTAAACAAAACAACACTGTTTCAAGAACTAGGACAACCACGCTGCTACCTCGAGGACACTTATGTGGGACTACAGGCGTCAATGCCCCCCCAATCACATTATTGCAGGCTGCCTCAGAGGGACCAGAGTAGGCCTTGTAGCCCGACTGGTAGCCCACAGGAAGTGGAGTTTGCAACCTGACTGGTAGCTACAGGAAGTGGAGTTTGCAACGGAGGGGAGGGACAGTTCAGTATAGAGGAACAAGGCCCGTATGCTGTGCCACACGGCTCGTCATGCTGCTACAAACAGACTAGACTAGAGGAAAGTTTGTTGTGACTCTGTGATGAAGGTATTAGGCTAGGAGACCAGAGTAAAGTTAACCACAGACGTAGGCCTACTAGGGCAGGGGTGCATTTCTCAAAAGAGAAGTTATTAGCCTGTTAGCAACTTCGGTAGTTGCCAATGGGAAAATGCATTGAAAACAACAAAGTAGCTAATGTAGTAAGCAACTTTGGTTTCGAGAAATGCATCCCAGAGTTGTGTGTATGTATGCCACAGCTACTACAAGACCAGGGTTAAGTTTGCAACAGAGGGAAGAGACTAGAGAGAAGTTTGCTGCCATTGAAACAGAGGACCAATCTAACTTTCTTCAAGAGCAAAGTCTAGCTCGAGCTAAAACTTGCTTTCTTGCTAGGCAAGCCTAGAGTTCTAGTTCTAGAGTTCTAGAGTAGAGTCTTTCTAGTTCTAAAGTCTAGAGTTCTAGAGTAGAGTCTTTCTAGTTCTAAAGTCTAGAGTTCTAGTTCTAGAGTTCTAGAGTAGAGTCTGCCAGAGCGGAGACTTGCTATCTTGCTAGGCCCCGCCCCCAGATGCCAACATTCCTGGCAGAGCTCTAGCCTTCACTGTGTATCCAAGGGCAAGCATGCGCCACACACTCACACACACTCAAACTCACACACACTCACTCACACACAAAGACAGCCCCATGGCCTTCATTGTGTTCAAGGGCATCAGGCCGCTGTGTGTGTGAGATTGTCAGCGACAGGCAGAGACAGGAGAGCAGCACTGCCACCAGCTGAAGTGGCAACCGGTTAAAAATAAGCTCTCACCCACCACACACACACACACACTCACAGTCACTCACTATCACTCAGCCACTCACACACACACACATGAGCAGGGCTGTCGACTGAGAGGAAGCTTAAGAATACTGTCAGGGGGGGTGGGCTCTGAGTGGTGCTCATTGAAGGGGGAGTGGCATTGCGGTGCACTTGTCATAAGATTACATGCAGTAACCATGGACACTACTGTATTACTATTGTTAATATTATTACACACTATATCGCCTCTCTCTCTCTCTTACTCACTTCCTCGCTCACACACACACACACTAGCCGCAACGCCTGCAATTCTCTACCCCCCGTCATGAAATCTCTTGCCTAACACAACCACCCCTCTCCTTTCTCTCTCTCTCTCTCTCTCTCTCTCGCTCTCTCTCTCTCTCTCTCTCTTGCCTAATACAACTACAGTTCCTCCTGTCTCCGAGCGGCCTTGGCTTGCCAGTCCAGACTTGCTGTATTGTACTAAACTATGTGCTATATAAACAGGCGCGTGGGTGTCTGAGCACATAGATTAAAATCCTGGCAACAGCAATATGATTTGGTATCGCTTCAAGCCCAGCAGAAACACAATCTCTGAATAAAACTAAAGCACATACCTAGCATATCCAACACAATTACAAAAAAAAGGGGTGTCAATTTTACTCTTTAAGAGTCGGAATGAACTTCATTTCATTTCAGATAACATTTGGCACCATTTGGAGTCAATTCTACTATTGCATAGTGTCAACACCAACACTGTAGTGTTGGTAATCACCTCGCTGCAGAGTTGCAATAACACTGGCCACCTGTAGCCAGTTGACACTGGATTTTGACTCCACTGTTGGAGTGAGTTGACTCCCAGCAGTGTTGGAAATACTCCAGATGGAGTTATATGAGTTTACTCTGCAGCACTATTGTCACTCCATCTATGTATTTATTTACTGTGTGTTGTCTCTACACCGCATGCTGCACTGTGCACTATAATGCCAAGCTGTTCCTGCAGCTCTCCTGTCTCCTATGAGACATGTTGAGGTTATGGCCACAGTGTGGATGAATGACACCCATGGATAGATTGACATGCAAATTAGGAAAATTGTTTGTTTTTTTCTGAAATATTGTCCTGCCCAAAATATTAGTGTAGCCTATGTAGTAAGTAGCCCAATGTAGTTAAGTGCAGTAGGCTACCATTCTGTAGCACCTAGCTGTTCCTGATTCTGGTACTGCAGGTTTCCCCCCACCAGTGTCCACTAATGGGTAGCTGTCCACGCGGCTATATTGCGTGGTGCATATGAATGTCCCCTTTTCTTCAGGTATAATGAGCCAAGTCCCCATGACAGCACCAGCCCGATGCGCAGCGACATGAGCTTCTTTATAAAATATTTTGAGCAAATAAACCCCATTGGGCCAAACTAGTGCACCAGCCGCCTGTACTACGAAATAAATAGCAATTCATGAACCACACGAAGAACACATTCGTATGAGATGCACAGCGCTGTGAAAAACATTCAACACTTGAGAAGAAAAACTTAACCGCGAGAAACTTTCACTTTTACGCACGGCTATGCATCAATCCACTCCCCTCTACGGCCTGTGAAACCATTCAGCATGTAATATCGCACATGTCTGCTTCTGCTTTCGTGTCTGCAGTTGCAGCTGTATGCAGCTGTGTACAGTTTGAAGCATCTTACAGTGTAGCATTATTATGTAAGACACATTTTACTATGCGTAAACGGCTAGACACCTTAGTTTCCTGCGGGATAAATAGCCTAAACGAAATCTAAGGTACCGCATTCTGCTACAAGAGCAGCAATAGTGCATGGCATTGCCCTGGGGTACAGTTGTATACAGTTGTAGTGTCTACAGAATGACCCACCCTGCAATGTCAACTTCATCTACATCTTCTGTTTGGCGTAAACTGCTAGACACCCCATACTTTCCTTCGAGAAATACAATAGTTCTAGACTCTTCTGTAGCGCACTCTACTACAATAGGAATGCGTGGCAGCAACAGTGCCTGGCATTACTGTTCTCCGTGTTGTATGCATCTCTGTACAGCTTGATCAATCTTGTAAGTAGCATTGTGTATAATGCGTAAACGGCTAGACACCTTCATTTCCATCGGGATAAATTAACTCTAAGGTACAGCACCCGCAGTACAGCACGAGCCTGAATGCGACACGGCATTGCCCGGTGTTTCGGTTCCCTACCTCGGTGTCGGTAGCTCCGTTCAGGGGGAAAACTGGAGAGGTCCGGGATCCGGTTGAGGTCTGCGACGCCTTCGAGCCGTGCAGATCAGCTATTTATCGGTGGCGGTGACCCCTAGCATTCAGCCACCGGGATAATTTTAGCGTCATGGCCGTAACTTGAGAAGGGCGGCTACAACTACAAACACAATCTCATCCCGGGCAGGGCTGTAGGCGCATGGAGGTTCGTGCTGTCGGGGAATAGCCTACTTCGGACCGGGACATAAAGTAATCTAGGGCTAAACTGCTTTATAACAGGTCATTAATGAGAAATATCAATGAGGGGCGGAATGTGTGTGTGTGAGTTTGAGAGAGAGAGAGAGAGAGATTAATTTTACACGAAGCTGCTCATCTTGTGCAATAGTGCAAGTGCAAGCTATCTATCTCATAGGTGCCGGAAAGAGGGATGCGGTGGTGCATTTGCATCCCCACTTTTGGGCTTCCTCAATGAGGCTCTCAACTTTTACTGCAGACAAATGAGTGGAGTGAAGCAGTAGTAACATTGTTAAGGAATAAAGAATGAAGAAAAAAACTGGCGCCCTTAATCTGTACTAAAATATGTTTCAGCACACAAGTGTTCCCTGCACACTGCACATAACTGCATTTATGCCTCACCCGTGCAAGGCGTAAAAAAAGTGTAAAGCGTTAGACTACAAGGTGTTGAGCGCGCTTCCTGATCCTT
Source organism: Engraulis encrasicolus (assembly GCF_034702125.1). Classification (NCBI taxonomy): domain Eukaryota; kingdom Metazoa; phylum Chordata; class Actinopteri; order Clupeiformes; family Engraulidae; genus Engraulis; species Engraulis encrasicolus. The sequence goes on along the minus strand of NC_085858.1, from coordinate 57,006,407 downwards.
CTCCGTTCTGATTGGCCCCACATCAGTGTCTTAGGTGACTGCGGTGCATGTGTCACTGCCATCCGTCCGTTCGTACGTGTTTGTGTTTGTATGGGTGTCATCCTCACTCACCCACCACAATGGGAGTAGCCTATTGTATTGTAATGTCATTGTCACCCACAATGCCGTTTGCAATGTGACAGCATCATCACCCACAGGAGTACGTGTCGTGTCTTCAATGTGTCAGCATCAAAGAAACTCAACAGAAGAACAATCTCTCGGGGGGGAAATGCATTGGCCACGGTGTAGTACGGGGGCGTTGCCTGAGGACACGAGTGGATGGAAAATTAACTCCCTTGCGCATGGTCATTGGTCATTGGGTGCGATGGATACAATTTTCGTACTCCCTTGCACATGGTCAGTGGGGGCGACAGCATGATGGATAATTTGTGGCCAATTAACGGCAGCTGTTGGTCAGCAGTAATTGCTGGGGGTAATTAAGGACAGCTGACAGACATTCACGCTGTCCTATGACTTGTTCCACAGTGAATAACATTTCCGTACTCCCCTCGGCATCATTTCGTACTACGCTGTTATGATGTGAGTAAGCCCTCTTGTCTCAAGCCTCTTTGGTCAGCATCACCAGACCCCCGCACTCCCAGCAACGTATCTCTGGCCTGAAATCCTGAATCGTTTTGGAAACTAGCAATACCCCTGGAGGGGGCCCTTTTCTTGTTGTCTGGCCCAGGGGCCCATGGATGGGGCCCTTTCTTGTTGTCTGGCCCGGGGGCCATGGAGGGGGCCCTTTCTTGTTGTCTGGCCCAGGGGCCCATGGAGGGGGCCCTTTTCTTGTAGGCTGGCCCAGGGGCCCATGGAGGGGGGGCTTTCTTCCTGTCTGGCGCAGGGGCCCATGGAGGGGCCCCTTTCTTGTTGTCTGGCCCAGGGGCCCATGGATGGGGCCCTTTCTTGTTGTCTGGCCCGGGGGGCCATGGAGCGGGCCCTTTCTTGTTGTCTGGCCCGGGGGCCCATGGAGTCATAAACCTCCCCTGAGTATCTCCGGAGCTGGTTTTGACCAACAGCCAGTCAAGGCAGTGGCCTAGGGCCCACCTCACCAATCAGCCCTCTGTAGGCCCCCCCCCCACCTCACCAATCAGCCCTCAGTAGGGCCCCCCAACTGCCAGCCCCCCCCCTTCACAAAGACTTTCTTTAAATTAGTGTTTAGTCCAACTTCTCCCACAGAGGTAAGTATCATGTCGTATTACATTGCTGGTGTTGTACACTGGCTTTAGGTTTAGGCATGATCCCACTGTGTCTATGGGTTAGGGAAAGGTTTTGCTAAATCCATCACTACTACGTATTATGGGTAGAGCATGGGTAGAGGTCACATTACTGTAGTATTTGTGGGGAAATAATTGCACACGGAGGCAGAGTCGTCATTAACTTCAAAGGTACTCTCGTTCTGATACAGGAATGCACTGCACAGACTGGTCAATAGAGCTACTGTAAGTGCACTAGTATTGCAGCTGTAATTAGGGTACAGGATAATTCCTGTCAATCACTACAATTACATTACAGTGTGGTTTACAGGTATTATCCTGATGTTTTTGCCGTTAACTGAGGTTTGGCACGATTCCAATGAGTTGGGTTTTAGGGAAAGGTTTTGGGTGTAGCAATTGGGCTGTGGGACCATTGGGCTGTGGGACCATTGGGCTGTGGGAACATAGACACACTCTATCGTGACTGCTAACACAGCTAACTCTGCTATCCCAGGGTTGGCCTTGGCCAGAGCTGCTAAGGGCTAACACGGCTAACTCTGCTAACTCGGGGTTGACCACAGCTGCTAAGTGCTAACACGGCTAACTCTGCTAACCATCGGCAAACACCCACACGGCCACAGTGGTCAGCGGAGGCCCATGTGAGATCGTGTCATCACAACACACTACAGGACAAACACAACACCTACCACACCCCAAAACACACACACACACACACACACACACACACACACACACACACACACACACACACACACAAACCCCAAACACACTACACACACACACACACACACACACACACACACACACACACACACAAAAACATCACACAAACATTAAAAAACCACACACGCACGCACGCGCACACACACACACACACACACACACACACACACACACACACACGACACAACACACACTACACAGACACACACAAACATACACACACACACACAACACACAACACATCGGAATCAAGCTATACACAATACAGTACACAGCTTCATTGTGAATAGCATTATGTGTGTGTGTGTGTCTGTGTGTGTGTGTATGTGATAGTGTGAAGAGTTCCTGTATGATGGTGTGGTAGAGTGTGTGTGTGTGTCTGTGTGTGTGTGTGTGTGTGTGTGTGTGTGTGTGTGTGTGTGTGTGTGTGTGTGTGTGTGTGTGTGTGTGTGACTAGATGAGATGAGTCCCCTCGTGACAGTGTGGCAGAGGGTCCATGGGAAACCCAATACACACACACACACACACACACACACACACACACTGCTCCCGATGCAGACTTAACCTTTCACTCACCTCCCCACGACCTTGGACTTCTCAAAGGCCTTTAGAGCAAGCAAAGGTCGCTGTGTGTGTGTGTGTGTGTGTGTGTGTGTGTGTGTGTGTGTGTGTGTGTGTGTGTGTGTGTGTGTGTGTGTGTGTGTGTGTGTGTGTGTGTGTGTGTGTGTGTGTGTGTGTGTGTGTGTGCGTGTGTGTGTGTGTTTGCGTGTGTGTGTGTGTGTGTGTGTGTGTGTGTGTGTGTGCGAGAGAGAGAGACCTTCATATTATCATGACGCGGCCATTGCAGCAAAGGTCGCCACTGCTAAGTTCAAAGGTCGGCACTGCTACAGTAAGGTCAAAGGTCGGCACTGCTTGTGTGCAAAGTCCTTAAGGGGATGCGGAGACATGAACTCTACATTTTAATAAAAGCCTGATAGACCATACACACTATATAGACACTATGTAGACTCAGTCCTTGTAATTCTACTTTTAAATTAATTGGAGTTCCAAACTCAAATTAAAACCCATATTGTGCTTTATTAGCATGCCTGTTACGATATAGCGTTGCAAAAGCAAACATAACAAAACGAAAGTGTGAATATAGTTACCTTAACCAATCAGTAACGGAGCTCGAGGGTGAGTTCCGCGCCATCACTCTCAACTGTTTGCTGATTGGCTAAACACTGAGAGAACCGAGCCAAAATCTTTTGGTGGAGTACATAGGATGGCGTCGCGAGGCTACATTATATGCGCTGGGTTACAAATATGCGGTTTAAGAGGCTAGATATAGATTATTCATGCAGAAGTATCAATATTTTGTTCCGAGGCCGTCTGCATGAAAAATTTGAAGAAACACACCTTTCTAAATCGTTTGGTGTTTTGTACGAAAAATTATACAAAAATATCAGAAACAACATATGTGGAGCTCGTGGCACAATTCAAAGGGGATCAAAATATAATTTTAATACCGCCATTGGATTACATGCTAACATTTTCTGTTAAAAACGCTGTTGAGGTCCCATGAAATCGGGGGAAGTGACGTCACCTTCAAGCCCTATAAAGACACATAGACATGCATCCTCTTATGAATCGACCCCTGGCATTTATGGCAAAGGCAAAATATACACATGCTGTAGTGTGTGTGTGTGTGTGTGTGTGTGTGTGTGTGTGTGTGTGTGTGTGTGTGTGTGTGTGTGTGTGTGTGTGTGTATGTGCGTGTGAGTGTGTGTGTTCGTGAGTGTGTGTGTTCGCGTGAGTGTGTGTGTGTGTGTGAGAGAGAGAGAGAGAGAGAGAGAGAGAGAGAGAGAGAGAGAGAGAGAGAGAGAGAGAGAGAGAGAGGGTTGGGTTGAGCAGCAGCTGATGTGTGTGTCCATTCAAGTGTGTGTGTGTGTGTGTGTGTTTAGTCATGTGTGCATGATATGCACCTGCCTGTGTCTGTGTAAATGTGGCTCCTTGTCTCTGATTGCAGTACAAGAGTACTAGCACTAGTAGGCTACATGTCTTGTACACATCCACCACATGTCTTGTACACATCCACCACATGTGTCGCAATGAAGAGAGAGAGAGAGAGAGAGAGAGAGAGAGAGAGAGAGAGAGAGAGAGAGAGGGAGAGAGAGAGAGAGAGAGAGAGAGAGGGAGAGAGAGAGAGAGAGAGAGAGTGCATGTGTCGTGTGCATGTATCCCATGTGTTGTAATATGTGAATCCTCTTCATGCGGCTCCTCAGACTGATGACCTATGGTGACCCCTGGCATTTGGTCCCAGCACACAGGCAATATGTACAAGCAGGAGAGCACTCACCCCTGACATTTGTGTGTGTGTGTGTGCGTGTGCGTGTGTGCGTGTGTGTGTGTGTGTGTGTGTGTGTGTGTGTGTGTGTGTGTGTGTGTGTGTGTGCGTGTGTGTGTGTGCGTGTGCGTGTGTGTGTGTGTGTGTGTGTGTGTACGAGCGTGCGTGTGTACGTGTGTGTGTTTAATTCCGGCCACGTGTGCTTTTTCTATACTGCAGTCTCTCTCTCTCTCTCTCTCTCTCTCTCCATCTGTCTGTCTGTCTGTCCTCTTCCCCTCTCTCGCTCTCGTTCTCGCTCTCTCTCGTTCCTCTCCCCCCCTCTCTCTGTCCTCTATCTCTTTCTCCCGTCTGTCTGTCTGTCTCTCTCTCTCTCTCTCTCTCTCTCTCTCTCTCTCTCTCTCTCTCTCTCTCTCTTTCTCTAAATTGGAGCATAGGTCTACATCCGCTTGTGAGGATGTGAGCAGTCACCCCCATGTGGGGGGTAAGGCAACCATGAAGATGGGAGGAAAAACGGAAACGAGGGTCAGAAATCCAAAATATAGGTGGTATTTTATTTTTTACAGTGCAGTCTTAAATGTCCAAGTGTAGGCAAAAATCCAAAAGTCAAAATCCAACAAAAAATAGCAAAAATAATATTTCAGTTCCAAAAAGTGCAAAAAATGTCCATATACAAAAATGATGCTAAATAATGCTAACAAAAATGCTAAGAGCTTTTAGCCCCGGTATCGGCAACAAAGTCCAGCAAAAAGTGTAGCATAAAAACAGACTTACATTTTCAGACAAGCCTCTGGTCCTTCCCCCTCTCTCACCCAAACAGAGAATGAGGGCATCTTATATAGCAAAACCCCTTATCATTAAATTGCACCAATCAGAGCCCTTTGACACCCCATTGGTTCTCCCCCCTAAACAACCAATCACCTTTCCCCACATAATATTTACAGAATTAAAATTGGCCAAAACAATATCAAAATACATATACATTATTTCCCCACCAATTACATGTCACAATACCAAAAACAAAATTACAAATGAATAACCAAAGGGCAAAAATAACAAACAAAATGGATTGCGGACAAGCTGACAGTTTGACTGACAGCTCACCTCAACAGAAAACGTGCGCTCTCCCAGCGGAAGCGCTTTCGCTGAGGAAGGATGGAGGTGGAGCTGGTGTGTGCAGTGGACTGGTGAGTGGAGGAATGGATGGTGAATGTTTGTGCAGTGAATGAGTGGACTGGCGGGGAAACGGTGGTGCGTTGGGTAGTAGAACATGCTAGCGGGTACCTCACTAGATGCTGTGGATGTTTGAGTGTGAAAGTGTGAAATATGAAATGCGATGAATTAGAACCTCGTGGTTAATGGCGCCGCCCGCGGCAACCAAAACTGTCCAAACTTTTGCCCCCAAAGTTACAACATTCTCCCCAACCAAACCCGACACAACAAAGTTCATTTTCATGTTGCACAAGTCCCGAATCAGTATTGTATGCGTGTGTGTGGATGTATGCTTGTCAACGAATGCGAGTGCTCCGATTGCGCGACTGAGAGAGAGAGAGAGAGAGAGAGAGAGAGAGAGAGAGAGAGAGAGAGAGAGAGAGAGAGAGAGTCACTTTATGCGCTTGCTGTTGCGAACTCTCTTCGCGCGCATTTGAAAACGGAGCGGTGAGGAGGGGAAGAGAATTCACATCCTCACACTTCCCTCCCCTTCAGGAGTCTCGAAACCAGGGTGGAGAGACGAGCCAACCCCCACCCCTCCTGGTCTCAGGATGGGCCCGAATGCTGGCCCCAGTACTGGCCATCTGTGGCCTAGTCACACCCGGGCCTACAGTGAGGCCAAGGCAACACACCTCTGGGGTGTCTTCAGTAGCTGTCCCCTTAGCCAGGGACCTTGTCGTAGTTGAACTCTTGAATGGCGTAGACTGCACCAACTCGTGCAGAACAGGTACGTCTTGGCCCAACACCACATCCTGACCAAGACCGTCCACTATGCCTGCTTTCAAATCATACGTCCGACCCTTTACCTGAAGGCGGACCTTTCCGATGGGGTAATTATGCAAATCCCCATTAATGCAGCGGACCCGGATACTTCCCCCAATGTGGCTCTCCACCAGGAGAGGGTGCACCAGGGTCCGGGTGCTGCCGGTGTCCAGCAAGGCCCTTGCTGGCCTGCCGTTCACAGTTACATCTGTCATCGGACCTCTGCCGGTATAGGCTGATGAACTGGCGAACAACTCACACCGGCCACTAGCTTTAGCCCGTTTGATTGGGCACACTCTGATGAAGTGGCCGGCTCTTCCACAAAAGTGACACACCCTCCTCTGGGTGTCGACTGTGGGTCGCGTGTTTGGGGTGCCCCTCTGAGGTAGGGACCACCTTCTTCGCCGACCCCTCTGCTGCTCCTTCCGTCCAGGTGCAGCTTCACCACCATCGTTCTTCTCCATTGAACCATGTGCTGTCCGCTCCTTGCCCAGGGCACACACTTCCTCCTCCGGTTGTGGAAGGCAGCTGTCGTCGTTCCCCTCTGGCTTCCGAACAGGAACAGCACGGTTTCTTCTGCGCTTTCTCCCCGGACCTCCAGGCTTAACTCTGGTTGCTGGCCTGTTCTCATGGTCCATTTGGAAATTCTTGGGACTCTCCTGTGGGTTGCAATCTCCCACCACATCTGTGATACTGGCGACCAAGGTGCGTAGAAATTGCTCCAGCTTCAGCACCTCAGTGACGTCCTCGGCAGTCTTCTTCGACGGGCCACCCCACTTCATGAAGAGCTTGTGGAGGTGGGTGCATTCAGCAGGGAGCACAGGTGCAGAAGTCACCGGTAACCTTGACGCCCCTGGAGCCCGAGCTGCTGGCACCGTCGTTGAAGCTGAGGCTGGAGCCGATTCCGGCGTTGAGACCGAGACCTCCGCTGCTTCTGCGACTGGAACCGCTGCTGCTGCTGCTGCGACTGCTGTGACTGCTGTGACTGGAACCGCCGCTGCTGGCGCTGTGACTGGAATCGCCGCTGCTGGCGCTGTGACTGGAACCGCCGCTGCTGGCGCTGTGACTGGAACCGCTGCTGGAGCTGGAACTTGGACCGCCGCTGGAGTCGGAACTGGGACCGCCGCTGGAGTCGGAACTGGGACCGCCGCTGGAGCCGGGACTGGAACTGGGACCGCCGCTGGAGCCGGGACTGGGACCGGAACTGGGACTGCCGCTGGAGCCGGAACTGGGACCGCCGCTGGAGCCGGAGCTGGAACTGGGACCGCCGCTGGAGCCGGAACTGGGACCGCCGTTGCTGCCTCCACTTCCTGCCGTAGCTGGTGCATTTGCTGCTGCATACTTCTCCAGCGCTGCTCCTGCATCTGCGCTTGCTTCTCCAGGAGCTCGCGTAAGGCAGCAAACTCCGACGACTCCAGGCCGCCCCCTCCGGCCTGCATCTGGATCGCGGGCACGTCAGTCTCCTCCTGGTCAGACCGCTCTTCTCCGATGTCAGGTCGCAGCTCCTCGGGCTCGTCTGGGTCCTCCCGCAACAGCCTCTGGTTGTCCATCCTCCACCAACGTCTTTTAAAGCAGCCGCGTGCTTGCCGTGCACCTCATGTTCCACCTCTTCTCTCCAGGTTTCAGAGACGTAACATCCAACAACTTCTGACACCATTCATAGCGAAGGGGAGTAGAGTTGCCCAGCTGGGACTTGAACCCAGACCTTCTGGGGTAGTAAACCGGGGCTCTGACCGCTACACCAAAGAGCCAGGCTTGTTGGCATGTTAGTCAGAACACACCCACAACCCTAGTGATGGTCACTCCATCACATTGCCTTCCCCTTCGGGAAGCGCACGCGTGCGCTTCACACACTCATGGTGTCCCTCACGCAACTGCCCATCATGCTTCTCCCATCCAATGTGCCCCATCATCAATGCTTCACCTATCACTGAGGTCCCTCACACGGGGGTAACCAATCCTGGGGGTCCCTCACATGGAATTACGGCTCACACACCATGGGTACGCTTCCGATGGCCTCACGGTACCATCCCACTTCTGACACCATTTGTAGCGAAGGGGAGTAGAGTTGCCCAGCTGGGACTTGAACCCAGACCTTCTGGGGTAGTAAACCGGGGCTCTGACCGCTACACCAAAGAGCCAGGCTTGTTGGCATGTTAGTCAGAACACACCCACAACCCTAGTGATGGTCACTCCATCACACCGCTTATATACAGTGCAGGGCCTAATTGAGGCCATAAGCCTTTTGGGCACATGCTTCTTCATCAGGGGTGGCGCTAACACTTTACTTAAAGCCGATATCTATAGCGCATTATAAGCGCATTCATAACAAATTATAAAGCACATTATAATTACTTACAACGCATTATGACTACACTCATAA
>NC_085858.1:56984332-56989332 GCF_034702125.1 Engraulis encrasicolus | reverse complement strand
GAGAGAGAGACAGACAGGCAGGCACAGAGGGAGAGAGAGAGAGAGAGAGATAGACAGACAGAGAGAGAGAAGAGACAGACAGGCACGTAGGCGGACAGACAGAGACAATCAGGCAGTAAAACAGACAGGCAGGTAGGCGGACAGACAGACACACAGAGAGACAATTAGACCAGCTGGCAGACAGACAGGACCAAGTCAACAACAACAACAGCAACAACAACAACAACAATAATAATAGTAATAGTAATAAATGCGTCCTTATGCCACCACCAAAGCAAAATCTCCATTTATGTAAGTTTAATGGACAATAAAGAAGTCTAAGTCTAAGTCTATAATAATAACAACTAGAAGCACTCAGAGAGCGCAGACCTCCGCCAAGGAAGCTGCTTGATAGAGCATTTGACCATGTTACACCCTCTCTTTCTACCTTCTTTTGTGGAGTTAGAAACTGGAATGTTTTGCCCTGGCCCGCAATTCAATTTTTCGGTCACTAGGGGGCGTCTAGATTTACAGGCCGGCAATGGTGAAAAATCTTTTAAAAGGTCCTGGTTCTGGTTCGTGATCCGGATCACCACCAGAATCTAATCACTTGATCCTTGGGTCATTACCATCAACTCCACAATGTTTCGTCCAAATCTGTTGATTCGCTTTTGAGTTATCCTACTGACAAACAAACAGATAGACAGACAAACCAACGCGACCGAAAATATTACCTCCTTGGCGGAGTTAATAACATCAACTATAATTTGTTTAGTAATGCTGCTGACAAGAGAAAAAAAAGTTAATAGTTGAATTGCATCACTGCACTTTTCAGAAGCAGAAGCTGAAGTCAGAAGTTCCATTCTGCTCAACCCTCCCCTCGCTCCTCTCCTCCCCCCCCCCCACACTCTCCCCTTCCCCCCCCACCCTCTCCTCTCCTCCTCCTCCCCCCCTTCTCTCCTCCCCCCCACCCTCTCCTCTCCTCTCCTATCCCCCCTTCTCTCTCCTCTCCTCTCCTCTCCTCTCCTCTCCTCTCCTCTCCCCTCCCCTCTCTCTCTCCCCTCCCCTCTCTTTCTCCTCTCCTCTCCTCTCCTTTCTTTTCCTCTCCTCTCCTCTCGTCTTCTCTCCTCTCCTCTCCTTTCTTTTCCTCTCCTCTCCTCTCGTCTTCTCTCCTCTCCTCCACTCCTCCCTCCTCCCCCTCCCTCTCTCCTCCCCTCCCTCTCTCCTCCCCTCCCCTCCTTCTCTCCTCTCCTCTTCCCCTCCTTCTCTCCTCCCCTCCCTCTCTCCTCCCCTCCCCTCCTTCTCTCCTCCCCTCTCTCTTTCTTTCTTCCTCTTTGCTTTCTGGCAGCTGTCCGTTCAGACAGAATGCGACACGTACTTGACAGGTCTGACTTCTCTGTACTCTTCCTGTACTCTTCTTCCTGTTCTATCCATCTATCTCCTCTTTTCTATAACTCTCTCCATCTCTCTCTTGATCTCTCCATCTCTCCCCTTCTCTCTTGCTCTAACTACATCTCTGACTTGTAGTCTTTGACTCCCTCTGTCCATCTCTCTCTCTCTCTCTCTCTCTCTCTCTCTCTCTCTCTCTCTCTCTGTCCACCCCTCCCTCTCTCTTTTCATCTCTTTTTCTCTGTCCATCTCTCCATCTCTGTCTATATATTTTATTTTCTGACTCCTTCTTTCCACCAATCTCTTTCTCGGAGACTCTCTCTCTGTAACTCTTTCTTTCTGTCAGTGTCTGTCACTGTCTTCATCCGCCAGTCTCTCACTCTCTCTCTCTCTCTCTCTCTCTCTCTCTCTCTCTCTCTCTCTCTCTCTCTCTTTCTCTCTGTGTTTCTCTGCATCCCTCCATCTGTGTGGTGTGTGTTGTGTCTGCAGTCTCCTCATCATGGGGTTGTCTCCTGGGTGGACACGGAGCCTCGTCCTCTACTGCGGCTATGGTGAGCCATGAAAACACACACGCACACACACACGCACGCACGCACGCACGCACGCACACACACACACACACACACGCACGCACGCACGCACACACATGCATGCACACACACGCACGCACGCACGCGCACGCACGCACGCACGCACGCACGCACGCACGCACACAGAGACGCACACACAAACACACACACACACGCATACACGGACGCACGTACGCACACACACATACGCACACACGACACACACACACACACACACACACACACACACACACACACACACACACACACACACACACACGTATATGTATACAGGGTAGGTAGAGAACCACCATAGGCAGGCATAGAGAGGAGTGAGGATCATGACACAGTACTGGGTATTATGCATTACTCTTATTACAACACTGTACCGTTTAATATCACATTACATCCAGCTATAGCCTGGCGACGCCATCCATGTACTCCACCCAAAGATTTTGGCTCCGCACATCGTCTGGCAAAAGCCTCGAGCTCGGTTCTCTCAGTGTTTCGCCAATCAGCAAACAGTTGAAAGTGGTGACGTAGAACTCACCCGCGAGCTCCGTTACTGATTGGTTAAGGTAACTATATTCACTTTCGTTTTGCTATTTGTATGCTTTTGCGATGCTATAACGTAACAGGCATGCTAATAAAGCACAATATGTGTTTTGATTTGAGTTTGGAACTTCAATTAATTTAAAAGATAGAGTAAGAACCAGACCATCTCCCATCGTCCACGGAGACGGATTCCTTATGGCTTTTGCCAGACTGATTGACGGAGTAAACAGTCGGCTATTCGCCCAGGCTAGCATTATAGCACTGTACCGTTTAATATCACATTACATAGCTTTTAGCAGACGCCTTTGACCAAAGCCACTTACAAGGAGAACATTTAACCCCTTAGCGCAGCACTATGGCTCTCTCTAATGTCGTAGCATTGTTAAGTTGTTATGATGTAGTTGAAGCATTTCCAGCAAGTGAATAGGGTGGCTAGCGAGCCCTGCTGCAGTAAGGGACTACGCAAGAACAGGGTAAGGCACAGTGTACAGTTGCAACACTGACAACATTGTCCAACACAAAGTAAAGATGACATAGCAAAAAATAAGCTGCATTTTAAAAAGTGGCGAAAAGTAAACAAAGACATAAAGGCGTAGTGTGCAGTTGCAACACTGACAGCAGTGTCCAACCCATGGTAAAGAATGCAGCCTATAATGATGAGAAGTATAGCAAGGCATTTTGAGATAGTAAACAAAGACATCTATAGGCGTGGTGTACAGTTGCAGCACTGACAGCAACGTCCAACACATGGTAAGGGATGCTAAAAGGATATTAAAAGTCATTTAGGCACGTAAAAGATGTTAGGCACATTAGGTACATTATTATGCGTTATAGAAGTGTGTCTTATTGTTTGTAGCGTTGTCATGGTTTGACTTGTTGGTTTCTTCTTTATTTTTTGCCTTGCTGCAACATTCAGAGAAATGGAAGTACTTCCCTGTTCCTACGCAAGCTTGACACACCTTTTCACAGAACAGTAATTGATTAGATAACTGAATCCAAAGCACTCTCCTTCGAGTCAAGGTTGAAGTTATAATAAAAACCCTTTATTCTACATTGCGGTAAACAAACTTAAAAACGCAGACCGGTTTCCTCCTCAATTTTCCTTAATTGATGACACTTTTCTTGACGCCAGCGTCGTACGTGGGCTATGACATGACAGCAGCGTCGTACGTGGGCTATGACATGACAGCAGCGTCGTACGTAGGCTATGACATGACAGCAGCGTCATAATAGTGTCGAGACGCAGTCATAGACGTGTCATAAGCATTACGTCAGTGCCATAAACTTTTTTGGGTAAGATACAGTACCTCAACTTGAGCAGGGCACCGAACACCACACTGCTCCAGGGACTGTAACCAATACCCTGTACCAAGGCACCGAACACCACACTGCTCCAGGGACTGTAACCAATACCCTGTACCAAGGCACCGAACACCACACTGCTCCAGGGACTGTAACCAATACCCTGTACCAAGGCACCGAACACCACACTGCTCCAGGGACTGTAACCAATACCCTGTAAAGCACTCTAAGGCGTTTTGGATGAAAGCATCAGCTTAGTGCAATGTGATGTGATGTGATGTAATGTGATGCCACGTAACCTCCTGCTTGGTCCAGCTCCTGTGTTACTGATGTGTGCGCGTTCTATGCCTGTTTAGAATCAGCGGGTGTCAGAGGTCATATGTAGTGCAACACTGTGGGGCATGCTGCGTAATATTGCATATGGCTTCATTCCACTTGGATGATAGTCATGTCAGTCAGGACTCTTTGGATAAAATCCTCAGCTAAGTGAAATGTGATGTGATATAATGTAAACCTCCTGTTTGGTCCAGCTGGTGTGTGAAATGTGATGTGATATAATGTAAACCTCCTGTTTGGTCCAGCTGGTGTGAAATGTGATGTGATATAATGTAAACCTCCTGTTTGGTCCAGCTGGTGTATGCGCGTTCTCTGCCTGTTTAGATATGTCAGTGATAATCAGCTGGAGTCTGAGGCCATGTGTAGGCCGGCGTGAGTAACACTGTGGGGGTTGTTGGGTAATATTGCATATTGCTTCATTTCACTTAGAGAATACTCGTGTCACTCAGGAAACTTCACAGGAAACAGTGATGCACTATACCGATATGTGTGCATGCGTACGTGTGTGTGTGCGTACTTGCGTGCGTGTGTGCGTGTCACAGAGGAGGTGACAGTGATGTGTGTGTGTGTGTGTGTGTGTGTGTGTGTGTGTGTGTGTGTGTGTGTGTGTGTGTGTGTGTGTGTGTGTGTGTGTGTGTGTGTGTGTGTGTGTGTGTGTGTGTGTGTGTGTGTGCATGTGTCACAGAGGAGGTGACAGTGATGTGTGTGTGTGTCTGTGTCATAGTGGCTGATATGCGTGCACTGGCATGTACTATGCCCTTTTAAGGACACATCAGAGAGAGAGAGAGAGAGAGAGAGAGGAGAGAGAGAGAGAGAGAGAGAGAGGAGAGAGAGAGGAGAGAGGAGAGGAGGGGAGAGGTAGAGAGGAGA
>NC_085858.1:56974332-56979332 GCF_034702125.1 Engraulis encrasicolus | reverse complement strand
ATGTGTTTTGAGAAAGAGTACTGCTGTCTATGATCCCAAGAACACCCTCCTCACCATCATGCATGAAAGTGGTATCATTATGGTTTGAGGGTGTTTGTCTGGCCAAGGCACAGGACAACTTCACATCGTCAACGAATGGATGGAGGGAGACATGTAATGTGCAATCCTGAGTGCAAACGTCCTTCCCTCCACCACTACACTGAAGGGTGGGCCATTTATGGATCTCCCAACATGACAATAATACACAACATACAGTCAAAGCAAATAAGGAGTGGCTCAATAAGAAGCATATTAAAGTCGTGAAGTGGCCTAGACAGTCTCCAAATATTAACCCTATAGTAATTCTATGGAGGGAACTGAACCTCCCATTTACCAAGCCACAGCCACAAACTATTAATGTTTTAGAGATAATGTGCAAAGAAAAATGGGCAAAAATATTTTCTACTATATGCACAAACATTGTCATCAACTAAAAGAAGCATCTGACCTCAGTGCTAGACAACTAGGACTTTGCCACAAAGCACTTTATCTTCTTTAGCTAGAGGGGTCAAATACTTATTTGCCTAAATTAAATACAAATAAATTAAAATATATTATTTTAAGTTATTCTCTGGAATTTCTTTTTGATATTCTGTCTCTCCATGTTTGAATACATATTATCATAAATTTATAGACTGATCATGTATTTATTAGTGGGCAAACTGGCAAAATCAGCAAGGGATCAAATACATATTGGACTCACTGTATGGTTTACATATAGTAGGCCTACTTCTGTCAGGGCTGTTACAGTCAAGACACACAATATAAGAAATTCTGAATTGAATTTGTTTACTGAATAGATATGAATTAGAGTAGGTGGTATGGCTCTGTTCAGAGGAGTCCCCTGGTTTCCATGAGCAGCAAAGAAAGCAGAGATTCAGGGGATGGCCGCAGCATAGGGAATGCTCACCCAATTTAAGATTAGGAGAGCAAACAATTCCCCCATGAACAGAGCAGGCAACATGACAAGGAGTAGCCCATGCCGTGTTGGGGTTGGTGGGTTGTGAAGAAGCGGGCAGTCAGGAGTTGGGAATAAAACAGAGAACTTTTAAAAAGGCACCCAATTTGAAACTGACCAATGAGGAGCAAGGAGAGTTGATTAGCTGGTCATCTGAGACAAATAAGCAGCAAGGTCTTGAGTACCATGGCCTGGCCAGAACTAACGCTAGCTAGCGCTTGTACAGTATATACTGTATGTCAGTGGTGTGAATGATCACCACCAGGATGATTGATAGCTCTCGCCTGTGTAGTGGCATATATCTAGGAAGTTGAAGCTCAGTAAAAAACAAACAAACAAAAAAACGCTTGAAAAGACGTGTGTAACAAGTGTGTAACTTGATGACTTATTATTGATTTATTTTCACATAGGCTAGTCAGTCAGCGTAACCTAACACCCCTCCACTTTGAGAGAATATAACTGTAGGCTTTCTTACAGCCATTACACAGTCTTACAGCCATTAGACTAATAATAATAATGATGTAACACTTCTGGTTTCATTCATTTCATGACCACTCAGCCATCTTCCTTCCTGTCCACCTGTGGTGAGCGGGTTGCTAAGCAACAAGAGTAGGCTAGGTTAGCTGCAGGAGGCTAGGGCTATACCTATTTCTAGAAACAGGCTGTGGTGTGAGGTGTCATCACACCCATTTTTTTGCTCTGGCCTACTTGCGTTGTCAAACCGTTTTTCTGTGGGACATGCAAAGAGCGTTACTGTGTCTCAGATGGTGCACTTGTGGACTTCGGACTCCATGTTTTATTGCGTAATTAATAAGCCATATGCACTGAAACATGAGCACTGACATGTTTAAAGTGAAGCTGTCCCATTTTTGGAAATAAGCTTGTTTTACACCTCCCCTTGAGTTAAATAATAGGGTTTAACCGTTCTCCTATACTTTCAGTATGGCAGTGCAAATTTTAAGTCCAAGCTAGCAGTTAACATTGAGTCCTATGAGACCAGTTAGCAGCCAGCTGGTCTCATAGGACTCAATGTTAACTGCTTGCATGGAGGTAAAATTTGCGCCTCTATACCATGAGAACGGTGGAAAGTATAGGAGAACGGTAAAACCCTATTATTTAACTCAAGGGGAGGTTTAATATGAGCTTTTTTTCCAAAAATGGGACAGTATCACTTTAGGTGCACCACTTGAGATCCAGCACGTACTGTATCTAGCATTCATGAAATGCCTCCATCATGCTGCTGGTTGGCCCTGTAGTTGATAAACCTATCCCTTGCCTTATTTTTGGCCTTATGCCGCAACATTGAAATACATACCGGCACTTCGCCAAGTGAACTAGCCCCATCCGTCAGCAGCCCAAATTAAGTTTGCCTGCGAGTGGGTAGCCTCGGACAATGCCCCAATGCCCTGAATCCGGCAGACCAATCACAACGCAGGAGACTTGTTTTGATTTGTTTTGAATCTTTGGATGCAAAGCGGACATTGTTTCTGAGGGACTGACGACAAAGCGTTGGCCAATTGGCACAGACACAGTTTGAAAAACAGCGGGTTGTTTCCATCAACAATCTCTCGATGTGTCATTCATCGGGGCCAGACTAAATTACACATTTAATCTCACATTTAGTCTGATTTATCAGGCTAATAATACATATAAAGTGGAGGCATGCGATTTTCTTTCCTCACGTCTCTCTTTGTACTGATGTCTGTACTGCTTCTGTATTAGATGGTGGTGCTGATGTCTGTACTGCTTCTGTATTAGATGGTGGTGCTGATGTCTTAACTGGTTCTGTATTAGGTGGTGCTGATGTCTGTACTGGTTCTGTATTAGGTGGTGGTGTGCAGAGTGCAGTGGCCCGGAGTACGGTGTAGTTCTACTCCAAACACAACTCTGTTACCTTTTTGGACAATGCCAATAAATCTATGACTATTGTGACTATCACATTACACTTAGCTGATGCTTTTATCCAAAGTAACTTACAGATATTTACAGGTTATTGTTGGTTACAGTCCCTGGAGCTGTGTGGGGTTAGGTAGGCCTACTGTACTTTACCCCAGCCATGGATGTGTGGTAGGGAGTGGTAGCCAGGGAGTGACGCAACACCTTCGGCATTGCAACTAGTCAGGTCAAGATTAATGCAAGTACTTTCTGAGTTCCTGCAAATATGGGAACTCCTTTCACTTTGTCGGGAAGCAAACAACCATAAGCAAACCAAACCATAAGCAAACCAAGGGAGGTCGGTCAACCATGCCGTTTGGGAAATGTTAATTGTTATGCTTTTGGTCAGACCAAGTCTCGAAGAGATTTGACGTCGATGATAATCAGGCTAAGGGAGTGGAAGGGTGAGATTTGAACCTGCCACTTTCTGATCTTAAGTCCATCTCACCTTAACCAATAGGCCATGACTGTCTGTATTCCCCTAACTGGTGCGTCATTGCCTTAAAATATGTTGGAAATGTGATGGCAACATCGTATTTATGTCGCCGTTTGACACAACAATGGTCAATCATGTCATCCCTACAGCCTATTTTTAATACCCTCATCGGTTTGCGGGCGTTCGCTAATAGCGTGTTTGCACACACACCTGATTTGAGACTGATCTCCATTCATTTCCAAGTGAACCAGGAAGTCTTTAAATGCTAACAAGAAATGCCGTAGAGTTCCGAGTACTTGTGCGCTCTCTTTGCCCTGTGCTAGTTCTGGCTTCCTCATGGTACCACGCACTGATGAAGGCTTGATAGCCGAAACGCATTTGCTTTTTGGACATGGTGGTAATATAAATAAATAATGAGACGCAGTTTGTGAGTGCGGATTTTTCTTCCTTAAATTGAACTGCTTGGTCTTTAATATCCTGTTCCATTGCTGCTGTCTCTGCTTCGCTAGTGCTGGTGTCTATCTCATTAGAATTGAATATTAGAATTTCATTTCATACTCTGCTCTCCTGTGTTCTAATGTTGGTGTGTGTGTGTCATATATTCTTCTCTCCTGTGTTCTAGTGCTGGTGTGTGTGTGTCATATATTCTTCTCTCCTGTCCCCTAGTGTTGGTGTGTGTGTCATATATTCTTCTCTCCTGTGTTGTAGTGTTGGTGTGTGTGTCATATACTCTTCTCTCCTGTCCCCTAGTGCTGGTGTGTGTGTGTCTTATTATATATTCTTCTCTCCTGTCCTCTAGTTTTGGTGTGTGTGTGTGTTATACAGGTATACTCTTCTCTCCTGTGTTCTAGTGCTGGTGTGTCATATATTCTTCTCTCCTGTGTTGTATTGCTGGTGTGTGTGTGTGTGTCTTATTATATATTCTCCTCTCCTGTGTCCCTTAGTGTGTGTGTGTCATATATTCTTCTCTCCTGCCCCCTAGTGCTGGTGTGTGTGTCTGCGTTCAACGTGGAGTCTGAGGCCTGGAGGAGGATGAGTGCAGCGGGGCCGTCGTTTGGGTACCGCGTCATTCAGGAGGACAGCTCAAGGTCAAACACCACAAACACCATCACTACACCACTATCATCATCACTACACCACTATCACTATCACTACACCACTATCACCATCACTACACCACCATCACCATCACTACACCACTATCACCATCACTACACCACTATCACCATCACTACACCACTTACACCATCACTACACCACCATCACCATCACTACACCACCATCACCATCACTACACCACTATCACCATCACTACACCACTATCACTACACCACTATCACCATCACTACACCACTATCACCATCACTACACCACCATCACCATCACTACACCACTATCACCATCACTACACCACTATCACCATCACTACACCACTATCACCATCACTACACCACTATCACTACACCACTATCACCATCACTACACCACTATCACCATCACTACACCACTATCACCATCACTACACCACCATCACCATCACCATCACTACACCACCATCACTACACCACTATCACCATCACTACACCACTATCACCATCACTACACCACCATCACCATCACTACACCACCATC
>NC_085858.1:56959332-56971832 GCF_034702125.1 Engraulis encrasicolus | reverse complement strand
CTCTCTCTCTCTCTCTCTCTCTCTCTCTCTCTGCCCATTAGAAATGCTGAATTGTTGAGGTCATTTTGTTTAAATAGTCTAAATGTTTGATAGATTTATCTGTATTTGCCTCTACAATTTATAGCACTCTTCATTTTGAAATGTCAGTATGACTGTAATGCTTCCTAACATATTCGAAACACTTTTCAAACATTGCAGTGTTTTTTTTTCATCACCAAATATAAAAAAAAAATGTTGATGAGATGCATTTTGGAAAAAAGATATGAGCTCTGGTCTAATGCGCCATCTGTCTTAAGAAACCCCTAAGGTTTTTTTCCGTCATTAGGCATATTTCGCTAGCGTGCCTATTCTGAATGAGCCATTATGATATAGATTAATCTAGATTAATCTAGATTAATTTCATAATTACAGTGAGATTAATCTAGATTAAAAAAATTAATCTATGCCCACCCCTAGTACCAATACAATATATAATATAATATAATATAATATAATATAATATAATATAATATAATATAATATAATATAATATAATATAATATAATATAATATAATATACCAATGCCGGATCGGAGACAATGCAGTGTTTGGCTCATCTGACAGAGGTCTCCCTTAGATGATGTTTTTAATTCCGAATGAACAATTCAGAATTAAATAGTTCCGTCGAGTTTACATTGCACTTACATTGCACTTAAGCGACCTTGGGTGTTTTGAAAGGCGCTATATAAAACAAAAGTATTGTTATTTCACATAGTGTTTTTACATTAGCTTACATGAAATTGAGTTAATTCTGAATTAAATGTCTCATGTAAATGAGGCCAATGTCTGAGTAAGTGCACATACGTATATATCGTATCGTATCGTATCGTATATTAGTTACTGAATGTTCAATGGTGTTGATGTCTTTATGTCTGAGTAAGTCCACATATATATCATATCGTATCGTATCGTATCGTATCGTATCGTATAGTAGTAATAGTAGTAGTAGCTTTATTGTCCCCCATGGGGGAAATGTCTTCTAGTGAGAGGAGCGTAAGACATGAAAACAAACACAATACAGTCAGATTCCCCAGCACATTTACCCCGAATAACACATTCCCACATAACATAGACAAGACGTTGGACAAGAACAGATGTCATCCATCAACAGTGGTCAGTCCCAGTTTACCCCATAGCGTGGACATAGCATGGGAGGATGTGCAAGCAGCAAATAAATAAATAGATAAGCACAACATTATAAAAAAGATAAAGCATTAGAGTGTCATTCATTCCTTCTCAGGCCTGCTGAGACAGGATGTGCAAATTAAGATCTACCTTTTTGTTTCGCATGTTTGTTAAAAAAAAAGCTAATTGCTTGTGGGATAAAAGATTGCTTGGATCTGTTTTTTAACAGCAGGGTGTCTAAATCTGCTGCCAGATGACAGTAGCTCAAAAGTGTAAAACAATGGATGTCTTCTGTCTCTTAAAATATATTTATTTTTATATTATAAAATATATATATTAGTTACTGAATGTTCAATGGTGTTGATGTCTTTATGTCTGAGTAAGTCCACATATATATCATATCGTATCGTATCGTATCGTATCGTATCGTATCGTATCGTATCGTATCACGTATTTGTTACTGAATGTTCAATGGTGTTGATGTCTTCATGTCTGTGTGTGACAAGTTTTGATTTGAAAATAAATTTCCCCCGGGGATAAGAAAGATCTATCTAGAAAGATCTGTTTGTCTGTCCGTCTGTCTGTCTGTCCGTCTGTCTGTCTTATATATTCATCTGTAATGTCACTTTTGTGTGTGTGTGTGTGTGTGTGTGCGTGCGTGCGTGCGTGCGTGCGTGCGTGCGTGCGTGCGTGCGTGCATCCGTGTGTGTGTGTGTGTGTGTGTGTGTGTAGTTCCCAGGGACGCCACCAACATGTCACTGGGGCTGTCGATGTCGAAGAGTGACATTGGCTCAGACACGCTGGTAAGACCCACCCTCTCACACCATTGGTCAGATACTGAATATCAACTTCATCAGTCACGCTTCAGACATTTAAAAGGTTTTCAAGCATTTTAGATTGCTCCGTTTGGCAGATTACTTTGACTTGTCATCTCTCCTCTCCTCTCCTCTCCTCTCCTCTCCTCTCCTCTCCTCTCCTTTCCTCTCCTCTCCTCTCCTCTCTCTTCTTCTCTCTTCTTGTCTCATCTCCTCTCTCCTTCTCCTCTCCTCTCCGCTCCTCATCCTCCTCTCTCCTCCTCTCCTCTCCTCTCCACTCCTCTCCTCATCCCCCTCTACTCTCCTCTCCTCTCCTCGATCCCCCTCTCCTCTCTCCTCTCCTCTCCTCTCCTCTCCTCTCCCCTCCCCTCCCCTCCTCTCCTCTCCTCTCCTCTCCTCTCCTCATCCCCTCCCCTCTCCTCTCCTCTCCTCTCCTCTCCTCTTCTCTCCTCTCTCCTCTCCTCCCTTCTCCTCTCCTCTCCTCCCCTCGCTTCTCCTCTCCTCCCCTCCCCTCTCCTCTCCTCATCCCCCTCTCCTCTCCTCTCCTCATCCCCCTCTCCTCTCCTCTCCCCTCCTCTCCTCTCCTCCCCTCTCCTCTCCTCTCCTCCCCTCCCCTCTCCTCTCCTCTCCTCTCCTCTCCTCTCCTCTCCTCTCCTCTCCTCTCAGGCCTGTGGTCCCACCATCACTAAAGAGTGTGACAGCATCAACATGTACGGTGGCATGTGTTTGGGGGTCCGTGGCCGCAGCACACCTTTGCCCTCCGCTCTTGAAGGTACACACACACACACACACACACAAATGCATGCATACACGCACACGCACACATGCACGCACACACACACACGCACACACACGCACGCACGCACGCACACACACACGCACAGGCACACACACACACACACGCACACGCACGCACACGCACACGCACACGCACACACACACACACACGCACACACACACACGCGCACACGCGCACACACACACACGCACACATACGCACACACACACGCACACACACACGCACACACACACGCGCACATGCGCACACACACACACACACACGAGCGCGCGCACACAAATGCACATGCACACATACGCACACACACGCGCGCATGTTAACAGTGCTATGTCATGTGTGCGTGCGTGTGCGTGCGTGCGTGCGTGCGTGCGTGTGTGTGTGTGTGTGTGTGTGTGCGTGTGTGTGTGCGTGTGTGCGTGTGTGTGTGCGCGCGTGGGTGTGTGTAGAATGCCAGGTGACGGATACAGACATAGCCTTCCTGCTGGATGGATCGGGCAGCGTGTACCCGTACGACTTCACGACCATGAAGACCTTTGTAGTGAACCTGATCCAGACACTGCAGAAGAAGACCAATAACATTCAGGTGGGGATACATGCATGCAAGTGTGTGCAGGGTTGCCAGATGAGGCTGATGATTTCCAGCCCAAAAAATGCTCAAAACCCGCCTAGGAGCACAAAATCCCGCCCAATTGTATTGATTTCTATGGCAAACATTTGGCGTGTTTTTCTGATAAATGCCATTTTTACCCGCACACGGCCATCCTAAGCAGCCCAATTGGGCAACACTGCATGCAAGTGTGTGTGTGGTTGTCATTTGCACACAATTCTCTGCATATATGTAAACAGTCACACAAGTCTTTTATTTATTTTTTACCAACGCCAATGATTAACGCACGTGTGTGTCTCTCAGTTCTGTATTTGCTATATTATTATTATTCCTGTAGTTTCCTATTCCTTTTCACCCCGCTTTCCCCTTCTGGTCTGGAATAGGCCTTTGGAAGTGATGTCACATATTTGTGTCTACGTTGGTTTGAGTATTGTTGCATTCCAATATGCAACCTTGAGTCCTCTACTTGTGCTTGTGGCCTCGTACCAGGAAGTAATATGTTATGATGACATCACTGAAAACAGCATTATATTTCAATATCTCGTAAAAGCTCAATTGTAAAGTCATTTTCTCATTTGCAAACTGGATGATGAATGAAGAATAGTCCCCAAAAAATGTATTTGGCTAGGCCGACAGCGGGGAAACTTTATTGTTTTGTTCACGGAGGTGGGGCCAGAAGGCAGAGCGAGGCCACAAGCACAAGTGGAGGACGCAAGGTAGCATATTGGAATGCACCCTATGTGTCCCCTTTATGTTTTCTGTGCTGAGGAGAATGCAGCTGAATATGATTACAGTTGCTGTGTCAGATTAACTAGTTTTACTCAGTGAGATGCACGTTTACTCTTCTGGGGTGCGTTTCTCAAAAGAGAAGTTATTAGCCTGTTAGCAACTTCGGTAGTTGCCAATGGGAAAATGCATTGAAAACAACAAAGTAGCTCATGTAGTAAGCAACTTTGGTTTCGAGAAATGCACACCTGAAGACCTAAATGGTTGTGTGTGTGGGTTAGTGTGTCCACAGTTGACTCTTCTGAAGACCTAAATGGTTGTGTGTGTGTGTGTCCACAGTTTAGTCTTCTGAAGACCTAAATGGTTGTGTGTGTATGTGTGTGCGCGTGTGTGTGTGTGTGTGTGTGTGTGTGTGTGTGTGTGTGTCCAGTTTGCCGTGTCCCAGTACTCTAGTGGCTGCGATATCCACATGAACTTCAACGAGTTCAGCAGAGCGTACAACTGGGCGAGCAGCGTCAGGAACATACGGCAGCAGCAGGAGGGAACCATGACTGCAGCGGCCATCAGCAAACTAGTGTGAGTTCAACTCACACACGCATGCACACACACACACACGCACGCACCCACGCACGTACGCACGCACGCACGCACGCAGGCACGCATGCACACATGCACGCGCACACACACACAGCAAGGCAAGTTTATTTTTATAGCGTATTTCATACACAGGTGCAACTCAATGTGCTTCACAAAAAACAAATCCAAAAAAAAAGAAACAAGAAAGAAAGAAAGAAATTAGAGTCAAAGAAAAAATGTAAACATTAAGATGAAACATGTGGTAAAATAAGAATGAAAAAATATGATCTAAGCTAGGGGAAATCATCTGAGAACAGCTTTGTCTTGAGTCTAGATTTAAAGCTAACAACAGTGGGTGCATTTTACGTCATCTGGAAGCTGGTTCCAAATCTTTGCTGCATAGAAGCTAAAGGCTGCCTCTCCACACTTTGTTTTGACTCTTTAAATACCAGCAAATTCTTCTCCGTTGATCTTAGTGACCTCAGTTAATTCCAGTTCCTGATTTAAACACAAGAAGCATTGCCTTAAAATCAATTCTGTAGCTTACTGGGAGCCAATGCAGCGATCTCAAATTTGGAGTAATGTGGTCAAACTTCCTTGTTTTGTACGGCATGCCTTCAGACAACCTGATCCCACAGAAATAAACACGGCCCTTTGTGTGTGTGTGTGTGTGTGTGTGTGTGTGTGTGTGTGTGTGTGTGTGTGTGTGTGTGTGTGTGTGTGTGTGTGTGTGTGTGTGTGTGTGTGTGTGTGTGTGTGTGTGTGTGTGTGTTCATAGGGGACAGCTGTTTGTGAGCTCTGCAGGAGCGCGTCCCAACGCCAACAAGATCCTAATTGTCATCACAGACGGCGAGTCACAGGATGGCTCCAACCTCCCGAGTGCCATCGCCCGCGCCGATGCCAAGAAGATTATACGCTACGCCATCGGGGTGACACACACACACACACACACACACACACACACACACACACACACACACACACACACACACACACACACACACACACCCCATAGCGCATGCTGACGTCAAGAAAACCATACGCTATGCAATCGGGGAGAGCAACACAATCTCATCCCAACTCGTCAATTTCTGGCCAGGCAGCATTTTTGACACTACCTGCCACGTTGCATGTTGACGAAGTGACCTAAACTTAGAATTTTCCTTAACCGTAACCGCCAGCGAATTAATGCTGCCTCAGGGGGGCTCAAGGGCATACCTTAGACATCAGGAGTTGCCGCCTGGTCAAAGGTAGTCAGAAATATACATTTAGAGTATGACCTATTTATTGACAGACATGTCATTGCATAGAAAAATATAGAAAATAGAAAAAAGCCAACTCTGGTTGAGGTGTCAAAATGCGCCCTCTACCACCCCTTTTTACTTGTTTTGCAGGCCCATGTGAATAAAAATATTGAACTGTAAAGCAGAATCAATTTAAAACAATGCACTGATATTGTATAAAGTGCACTTACTAGCTTAGCTTGTGAAATTCTAGGGGAATTTTATAATTTTGCTTGGAGCACAATTATACAGGGCACATACTGCATAGAGTAATGTAATGCAGTACAGTGTTGTTGAATTACATGCCTGTTTTCTCTTTGAAATATGATTCCCTTTTACTGCCTTTGATTAGAGACAGTCAATACTTACCTGCGAGCAATTTACCAACTCAGATCGAATTTATAGACAGAAATCCAAGGGAAATTATACAGTGCTCGACGCATTATGACAGCTTGGTAAATCATTTTGCATGGCAAGACTTATACTATGACCTAGGACCTAAATGTTTTGGGGGGTGAGATAGTTTTGTGTATTCAGTGACAAAGCTTTTTGAGTGATATGACAAAAGCAATTGAGAATGTACAGAAAAGCTGAGAATTGTACACAACCATTGCATGTTGGACGAAAGCATTCGCTATATGCTGAAAACTATGAGAAACTGATTTTATCATGTGCACAGCTAACACCAGGAAGTTACAATTGAACAAAACGTTTTGAGAATCATTATTCTGTTGTGAGAAATGTACAAAACCAATTGAGAAAAACTGTAACAAAACATTTATTTCCCCAAAGCAGAGGTGTCAAATAATAAAGTACAAATAGTACTTTGTTACTGTACTTAAGAAGAAATTTGGGTACTTTGTACTTAATGGGGTGTTTTTATTTAGTACATCCTCCATTTTCAAGCAATCATCTGTACTTTTACAGAGTTACATTTATAAAATAGCCTCGTTACTTTCACTGAGTTACATTTATAAAATAGCCTCGTTACTTTCACTGAGTTACGTTTATAAAATAGCCTCGTTACTTTCACTGAGTTACGTTTATAAAATAGCCTCGTTACTTTGATCTCATTTCACCACCACTGTCATTCAGGGTGGAAAAAAAGAAAACAGTCAATCTGATTATTTTTGACTGAAGCTGATTTTTCAAAGGCCAATCAGAACTTGAAAGGTTGAGGTATAATAATAATAATAACACATTATTATAAAACAAAATTATAATAATAATTTTTCCGTTTTATTACATTTGCTTTTTGCTTTAGAAGTAGCTTGGAAACTGTAGGGCCTATACTTCTTTACTTTTACTTGAGTAAAAAGCTTCAGTTGACACTTGCAAATAAATATTTCTACACCCACAGTATCTATACGTCTACTTAAGTTGTAAATGGGAATACTCTTTCTCAAAGGGAATTTGTCTTCAGAACAAAAACATTACCGAGAACAGTTTGTGGAGCGTTATCTTAACCTGAATCATGATCCCTGTGTTGGTTTGACCTCTTGTTTTTGAGTTCTGCTTACTTGTTGGTTTTCAGTTCATCTTATTGAGCGAAACGTGTATGTCTTCTTGTCAGGTGGGCAATGCATTTGATTCATATCGCGCACGGCAAGAGCTGGATAAGATAGCGTCGTCACCGGCAAAAGATTACGTCTTCAAAGTGAGCAACTTCGGAGCCCTGAGCAAGATCCTCAGTACACTGGAAGAGAACATCATCGCCATAGAAGGTATTACATGGTTACATTCTATCCACGGCAGAGTTAGGCCTATTACTAGGTGTGAGGAGTCTCCGTGGAGGATGTCAGCCTAGGCATCCTGCCGCTTACTGACGTGTAGAATGCCAATTGAACGCGTCTCATCCAATCAGATGTCGCAAAATATATTGATCTAACTATTGTATTAAGCAATGCATACACACATGCTGTACGGCTCATTTACATGGGACATTTACTGTAATTCTTAATGAACTTCATTTAATTCCAGATAAAGCTTACTTCTGATTTGATATCATCATGAATACACTTCAGAATTCTCAGTTTAAGTTATAAAGATTGGATTTTTATTACCAAACAAGTGGGTGGGTTATTCCGTTTTAATTCCGAATGACTTTATTCCTCAGTCATGTACACTTTAAAAACTTTTCTGTCATTCCACGTATGTTCATAGTTATGCGAAGATGCAAGAGGCAAAAACGCAGACCCAGCACGGGAATCATCTGCCCACTCAAAATGCGTTTTGATCCTCATACAGTATGTGTATTAGAGGTTTAACTTGATAGAGAACCATTTTAGTTCCAAACGATTTCATTCTAAATTGTGAATTCGGAATTAAAAACTTGGCAATTCAAAGTATTACTGCATAGAACATTTAGCTAGCCTATTAGTGATGAATAGACTCACAGTCTATTAATGTAATAATTCATAGACACACAGTATATCACTGTAACTTGAAAGTATTGGTCTGGGGGATAGCCCCTTGAGATATAATATCTTGTTTAGGGGGTCCCTATGACATGGCAACACAACACAACACAGAACACTGACAGGACGGCACTTATGCACACACAATACATTCACTCAGAGTCTCCAGACACACAGTGCACTAGTGATGCATAGACACACACATTATAGTGCATTACTGCAATGCATAGACACACATGGTGATGCACACAGAACTAGGTTATTGCTTATTTGACAGGGACCATGTACAAGACAGAATCTAGTACCAGAGTTAGCTAGAAGCTAGTTTACATCTGTGGTCCCTGGGCAGGGAGCTAAAAACAAACACACATTAAAAACATAAACAATACATGCACTACTGTTGCCACTACAAGTCACAAATTGGAGTAGCAACAGAATCTTACTAAAACATACAACAACATGTACAATCACATGATCACAACAAGGCAATACACATGATGATGCGCATGCCATATGACAGTGCTTACTGTAACAAAGTTACAGAATGATCATGTGACTTTGAATGTGACATGTGACTGTGTTTCTCTTCAGTGGTTTTCATTTCTCTCCTCTGGGTGCTCTCTCTGTGTGTGTGTGTGTGTGTGTGTGTGTGTGTGTGTGTGTGTGTGTGTGTGTGTGTGTGTGTGTGTGTGTGTGTGTGTGTGTGTGTGTGTGTGTGTGTGCGTGCGCGGGTGTGTGTGTGTGTGTGTGTGTGTGTGTGTGTGTGTGTGTGTGTGTGTGTGTGTGTGTGTGTGTGTGTGTGTGTGTGTGTGTGTGTGTGTGTGTATTTCAGGGTCTAAGACGCAGGGTGATGCCACCAAGCTGGAGTTTAGCCAGAGTGGATTCAGTGCCGTATCCGTCACCATGCCCAGCGTAGGGTCACACACACACACACACACACACACACATTCACTCTAACACACATTCCCTCAAGCAAATACACACACCATTCTCAATAAAGATCTCCATAAAGGCTAAAGAAGGTAAAGGCTAAAAGAAACGGACAGAATACTGTATTTTTTTTATTATTTTATTGTTTTTATCTTGTTCTTTTCCATATCTATTTATTGATTATGTTGAGTGTAATGTGTGTGTATGTGTCTTTGTGTGTCCTTATGCCTCTACCAAGATACATTTCCATTTCATTTAAGTGTATTGGACTAAAGAAGTCTAAGTCTTGGTGTAGCCCCTTATTGGCTGGTGACCCAGTCTGTTCTGCATGTGTTCCAGAGCACCTCCTACCTGGGCGTGGTCGGAGCGTATGATTGGGCGGGAGGACTGCAGCCTTTCATTGGATCCCTCAACACCCAGTTCATCAGGGGCCCGGCTTCAGACAGCTACCTCGGTAATAATAATTAAAATAATAATAACAACAACAACAACAACAGCAACAATAATAATAACAATAATCATAATAATAATACAGCTACCTGGGTAATAATAATTAAATAATAATAACAACAACAACAGTAATAATAATAATAACAACAACCATAATAATAATTATAATAACAACAATAATCATAATCATAATACAGCTACCTGGGTAATAATAATAATAACAATATGATGTAGTGTGATGGTGTGACTTGTGTCTGTGTAATTTATTGCATTTCTAGTGTAATGTAATGTGCTGCAGGCTACTCTGTAATGTAGTGTAATGTGATCTAATGTGATGGTGTGACTTGTGTCTGTGTAATGTAGTGTAATGTGATCTAATGTGATGATGTGACTTGTGTCTGTATAATGCAATAATGTTATCTAGTGTGATGGTGTGACTTGTGTGTGTGCTATAGGTTACTCTGTAATGTGATGTAATGTGATGGTGTGTAGTGTAATGTGATGTAATGTGATGATGTGACTTGTGTGTGTGCTTGTGTGCGTGTCTACAGTTTACTCTGTAATGTGATGTAATGTGATGTAATGTGATGTAATGTGATGTAATGTGATGGTGTGTGTGTGCTGCAGGCTACTCTATGGACGTCGCGTATCGGGACAACAGGAACTACGTCATCGTGGGGGCTCCGCGCTACCAGCACAAAGGGCAGGTCATGGTCATCAACGGGGACATCAAGCAGAAACTACAGCAGGTCACTAGTCAGAGCCCATCTCCCTCTCCTCTCCAGCAGGTGACTAATCAGATCCCACCTCCCTCTCCATTTCCCTCTCTTACCACACAAATACACCAAGCGCGACATGAGTGAGACGAGCGACGGAAGTAATTGACTTTGTATTGAGTCGCGCGACAAAAGCGATTCTGGAGACTAGAGGCGATTCGCACAGTTTGAAGTTGAAAAAAAGACTAAAGAGACTAAGGCTAAGAAAAAGAAAAAGGCCAAAGAGACTAAGAATGTCGAAATAAGACACCTATTGCAGACTTGCTGCAGGTGTCTGAGATTTCAGGTTTCAATACTTGAAAACAAAAGTGCCTTTTTACCCTCATAATGTACACTTTCAATGCTGCTGATATACCCTCTGCCTGGTCAACATGGTTGAGCCCGTTTATATGGCCGCAATAACCGGGTTATTGGAATAAACAGGTTATTGGAGTAAACCATTTATTGCTGTTTATATGCAGTCCGTCGGTTGCCTGTGTTCCACTAAAGTGTGTGACACAAAGCTAGAATTTAAGGCTTGTGATTGGCTACTTATCCTTCTAGAATGTCAATAACCTGATAGTAACCCGGTTATGCTGGTTACATGACACGAGAAATCAGTTTATTAGCCAAAAAACCTACCTGTGCGAATCGGATTTCTCATAAACCGATAACGGCAATAACCCGATTATGAAAACTGTTTATTCCGTTTACATGAGTGCTGGAATAAACCGGTAACTCCAAAAACCTGATCATAAACGGTTTATTGGTGCGCATATAGCATATAAACGGGCTCGTTGACTGGCGATACGATTCCAATATGCAGCAGAGATGTGCAATGTCTCCCAATCGATTACGCTACTGGTCCGGCTCAGGCCACTTGAGATCAAACTGGATGCACCCATGTGGCCCCTGAACTGAGCTGAGTGCGGCCCCTGAACTGAACAGAGTTTGACTGGTGCTAGTGAATGTGAACTAAATTGTAGTCACTCACTACAGTGTGTGTAGCATGCACAGTCACCACATGGGGGCAGCACAGCACTCCACCAGAGCTGCCCAGACCCTCACACGAAATAACTTATCTGTAGAAAAATGATTAAACGGATTGAAACATGTATTCCTATGTTTAATATGATACTTAGCTGACACTTATCCAAAGGGACTTACAGGCATTTGGATATCTAAATACCAATCTTGTCCACATTCACTAGTGCCAGTCAAACTCATTTCGGCTTGGTTAGGCTATAGTCCCTGTGGCATTAGGTGCCTTTGCTCAAGGGCACCTCAGCCATGGATTGAGGTGTAGGGAGGGGTAAGGGTGGGATTTGAACCTACAACCCTCTGATCTGAACACCACCTCTCTTACCGTTGCACCACATGCTGCCCATGTTAGCATTTGTCCCCCTTCTGTGTGGCACACTAGGCCTTGCCCAGATTGGTTCCTACTTCATGTTAACGTGCTCCCTCTTCATTTGTCCCCCTTCTGTGTGGCACACTAGGCCCAGGCTCAGATTGGTTCCTACTTCATGTTAATGTGCTCCCTCTTCATCTGTCCCCCTTCTGTGTGGCACATTAGGCCCAGGCCCAGATTGGTTCCTACTTCGGGGCGGAGGTGTGTGCGGTGGACCTGGACGGCGACAAGGTTTCGGATCTGATCCTGGTGGCGGCGCCCATGTACACAGATGACGAGCACGAGGGGAGAGTCTACGTCTACCAGTTCAAGACAGAGGTGTGTGTGTGTGTGTGTGTGTGTGTGTGTGTGTGTGTGTGTGTGTGTGTGTGTGTGTGTGTGTGTGTGTGTGTGTGTGTGTGTGTGTGTGTGTGTGTGTGTGTGTGTGTGTGTGTGTGTGTGTGATGACGAACACGAGGGGAGAGTCTACGTCTACCAGTTCAAGACAGAGGTGTGTGTGTGACGCTTTTTTGTATCTTAAGTGCATATTGGTGACAGTCCTTGGAGCAATATGGGGTTAGGGGCCTT
>NC_085858.1:56949332-56954332 GCF_034702125.1 Engraulis encrasicolus | reverse complement strand
GACTAGAACACCTGTCATTACGCTTAAAACCTTCAACGTAGAGGTGAGCACACACACACACTCATACACACACTCACACCTCCTCTGCCTCCCTCTAGTGGTTGTGTTGAGTAATGTAAGGGATAACGGCCGACGAGGTGACCGGTTCCACAAAGTTAATGGCGAGGCGGCGGCTGGCGATGTGCGCAGCACGGAGACAGAGTTGCCTCCGCACTTCATGGAACAGGTCGACCTCGAAGGCCGTTATCCCGCTTATCTGCCGTTAGTTTAGGGTAATTTATTAAATCTATTACTGTCTGTTACGGTGTAGGAACCGTGTCAACTGCACCAGAATCTTGTGACACTTCTGCTCTAGTGGTCATGTTGGGTACTAACATCCTCCTCTCCTCTCCTCTCCTCTCCTCTCCTCTCCTCTCCTCTCCTCTCCTCTCCTCTCCTCTCCCCTCATCTCCTCTCCTCTCCTCTCCTCTCCTCTCCTCTCCTCTCCTCCCCTCTCCTCTCTCCTCTCCTCTCCTCAACTCCGCTCCTCTCTTCTTTCCTCTCCTCTCCTCTCCTCTCCTCTCCTCTCCTCTCCTCTCAACTCCGC
The DNA here is from genome assembly GCF_034702125.1 of Engraulis encrasicolus. Lineage (NCBI taxonomy): Eukaryota > Metazoa > Chordata > Actinopteri > Clupeiformes > Engraulidae > Engraulis > Engraulis encrasicolus. Next base: position 56,953,746 of record NC_085858.1, on the reverse strand, counting down.
TCCTCTTTTCTCTTCTCTCCTCTGAACTCCGCTCCTCTCTCCTCTCCTCCCCTCCCCTCCCCTCTCCTCTCCTCTCCTCTCCTCTCCTCTCCTCTCCTCTCCTCTCCTCTCCTCTCCTCTCCTCTCCTCTCCTCTCCTCTCCTCTCCTCCCCTCTCCTCTCCTCTCCTCTGCAGTGTTCCCCAGAGGACATCCTGAGTCCGCTGATCATCAACTTGGCCTTCTCCTTTGATGGCCTCCCCGACCCCCAGGCTGCCAACCTCAAGCCCATCCTCTCTCCCCTCTCACCCACCACCGCCTCCAGCCGGGTCAGTTGCCCTAATAAATAACCACGCACGTGCGTGCGTGTGTGTGTGTGTGTGTGTGTAGGCTCTCTCATCTTTGACACGACCACTTCCAGCCATATGATTCTCCCAGAGATGGTCGCAACCATCTCTGGCGGGATCGTCCCCGTGTCCGCCATTTTAGATTTCCAGAATAGACATTTTAGCTGCAAAACTTACAGTACTTTGGTCATACTAGTAAATATTAGTTTATTACTTAGTAAATATCCATGAAAATAGTAAACTTGGCAGTAGGCAGCACAGTTTCAATGAACAGCGTAGTTGCAATACATACTCTGCACTTTTAATGTCCCAAATCCCTGATCTAGGTGACTGAACTCTTACTTCCATGAATCTGGCCAGGCTACTACTTCATGTAATTGGCTAAACACTGTGCTACTACTTCATGTGATTAGCTAAACGCTGTGCTACTACTTCATGTGATTAGCTAAACACTGTGCTACTACTTTATGTGATTAGCTAAATGCTGTGCTATTATTTTAGGTGATTAGCTAAACGCTGTGCTACTACTTTAGGTGATTAGCTAAACATTGTGCTACTACTTTATGTGATTAGCTAAAGGCTGTGCGACTATTTTGTGTGATTAGCTAAACGCTGGTACTATTTATGTGAATAACTAAACGCTGTGCTTTCCCCAACGTCTAACTCTCGTGGTTTTGGGTAGGGTGCACACATCCAAAGTCACTTGTTGCAGGTGCCAGACAAAAGTGTGGAAAGTATCAGGCAGTAACGATACCATCCCCCTGAATGTTTGTCAGGCAGATGACGAACGAGGATCCAGGGGGATCAAAATGTTACTGTTTTAATTAAACACATTTTATTTTTTGGAGCTTATTCCGCAGTGTGCAGACCTTCCTTCTAGATCCAGCATCTAACTGTCTCGTGCTCTCTGCAGCGTCTAACTGTCTCGTGCTCTCTACAGCGTCTAACTGTCTCGTGATCTCTGCAGCTGGAGTTCGAGATCGACTGCGGCCAAGACAAAGTCTGTGTTGACAACCTGAAGATAAACTTCACCTTCTCAGGGTAGGAACTCATACAGGCTCACTTACTCTATTTGGTCCGTCTGTGTGTGTGTTAGTGTGTTAGTGTGTGTGTGTGTCTGTGTGTGTGTGTGTGTGTGTGTGTGTGTGTGTGTGTGTCTGTGTCTGTGTCTGTGTGTGTGTGTGTGTGTGTGTGTGTGTGTGTGTGTGTGTGTGTGTGTGTGTGTGTAATGACAAAGAGAGATAGTGAAAGTGATATAAAGAGAGAGAGAAACATGTTTATCCATATTTGTGTATATCCTTTTGTGTGTGTATGTACCATATCTTTTATCTTGATGTTTAAAATGTTCTTTGACTCTAATTTCTTTCTTTCTTGTTTCCTTTCTTTTTGCATTTGTTTTTTGTGAAGCACATTGAGTTGCACCTGTGTATGAAATGCGCAACACAAATAAACTTGCCTTGCCGTGTGTGTGTGCGTGCGCGCGCGTGCGTGCGTGCGTCCGTGTGTGTGTGTGTGTGCGTCCGTGCGTGCGTGCGTGTGTGTGTGTGCGTACGTGCGTGCGTGCGTGCGTGCGTGCGTGCATGCATGCGTGTGTCCGTGCGTACGTGTGTGTGTGTGTGTGTGTGTGTGTGTGTGTGTGTGTGTGTGTGTGTGCGTGTGTGTGTCTTATCAGGTCCTCAGCCATAGAGGTGGGCATTGCTCAGGACGTGAACATCACCATCACGGTGGAGAACACAGGAGAGAACTCCTACAACGCCTACATCACACTCAAATACCCACAACAGCTGTCCTACCGCTCATTCAAGAAGGACAAGGTAGCACACACACACACACACACACACACACACACACACACACACACACACACACACACACACACACACACACACACACACACACACACACACACACACACACACACACACACACACACACACACACATTCAAATACCCACAACAGCTGTCCTACCGCTCATTCAAGAAGGACAAGGTAGCGCGCGCACACACACACACACACACACACACACACACACACACACACACACACACACACACACACACACACACACACACACACACACACACACACACACACACACACACACAGGCCCGGAGTGGGCCCTGTAATCAGGCCGGGATTTTAATTCACATCTAGGCCACTTTGACATGGAAAATCGCTCACAATGCATTTTATTGCACTCATGTTAAAGTAGAGTATGTTGTCAAGTTAACAGAAAACTTTAACTTTACAAAGTGCGGGCTAATTCAAATTGAAACAAATAGGCTATGACAAAAAAAAAAGAAAAGCTATATTTGTATTTGAACATGACTTATTTGACCAATCAAACTGCATTTGCCATCACAAAAAGTTCTCAACAACTTGCATGTATCTGTGGATGTGAGTATGGCTTACTGTGGAGTCAGGCTCCATGCTCTGTTGGTCTGATGCTCCACATGCATGGTACTAATGTGCAATGGGCGCGTGGTGTTAGGCCCACATGTAGGCTATGTCTTGTCCTTACTTAAACCAGTCTTGTTCAGGGATGCAAAATGAATTTCAGATTAAATAACAATTGATATCCCCAATACATGTTTTTAAATTCTTATTAAATTGTATTTCTTTTAAAATAGGCTACCCATTATATGGCCATTTTAATGAATAAAAAAGACTGATAGCAGCAAGAAGTCACCCTGCATTTGTAGCCTTGTTTGAGCGTATTCTTGGACGCACACAGAAGTTAGTAGTAACGCCCGCTGAGATATCATATCAATGTATCCCCCCTCTCACATTCTCGTCGCAACTGTCACATCACCAAACGTTTTATTCACATTTCATTTGCAAACATGCATGCCAAGATTGTCGTTGATCCTCATCCTATTAGCCTACTTCTGTTACTGGACTTCTTATTGAGCCTATTCACCTGCGCGCTGCTGTCATGCTACTAAATGTGGCCATTATTGATTCAAAACTTGTCGAGCTGATTGTGAGTTGCGTCAAGTAACATCCTAATTCCCTCCGACGTTTGCAAACTAACTGAAGCTTTCAAAAGGTTCATTACAAACCATTCAGATTGTTTATCGCGAGGCATTCCATGCAATGCTTGGGAGGGAGTAATGGCATGAGCTGTCACTTCACCTTTGCTTTCTTTAATCCTACCTGCGCTTTGCTTCATCATTTCGTCGCTCTCTCTCGCTCACTCTCTTTCCCCTTTTAATCGCTCGTTTGCTGTTCTTCAAGAATACAAATCGGGTTAAGCACACGCCACGGCGGTTCTCCAGTGCTCGCGCCATGTCTGGGCTCTGAAGTCGCTTCCAAATAACGCCAATTGCCACGAACGTAAAATATTATATTAAGAAAGTAAAGATGAGTTGAATTATAACCCATACAATGTCCTGTTCCTATGCGTTTCTGACTAAGTTTTGCTGACTTCTATTGTGGTTGAGGTAGTAGAAAGGGATGCATTTAATTTGGCTATTATAAGGCTACACGCAAATTTACAGAAAGCGCCTCCAGGGACTCCAGGGACTCTGGCGCCTAGATGGTTGCACTTTAATAATCTGCTGTGGTGCTGCCGGTGGCTGCGCTGTCATGGTGAATATTTATGCAGACTACAAGTGATCATTGCATTTAGAATAACCCAAGTGAGAAAAATACTGAATTTAAAAATATTTCCTCATGGTCCAACGGGCCACACCCACATTTTGGGCCGGGAAATGTCCCGATAGTTATAATGGCCACCCCGGCATTGCACATACACAAAATTTGGCAGTCGAGAATGAATCCTTAATTGGCAACACCTGTTCTGGTTGACTCACTAGTTGACTAACTAAGGTGCTGTTTATACATACCTGGGTATTTTGATAAACGAACATTTTGCTTAGCGAAATATTTTCGTTCACATCAAAGGCAAATACGCATACATGTGCTGTTGAGAGCTGTCATAAATACGTTAAGCCTGTGGGCCGTAAGTAGTGCCATTCAAGTCTCCGTTTATCTCTGTTTATATACAAACGCTAACCGGAGATTTTTAAAAATCTTCACTTTTGCCTGAGTTTTTTGGAGCTTCGTTTATAGAGGGAAAACCTTCGT